>NW_028145772.1:0-20000 GCF_977016875.1 Pavona decussata | reverse complement strand
ACCTAATCTTGACGAGATCTTGTTGCCAATATATTCTATGTGGTCCTTCCAGGATAGAGTGTTGTCTAGGAGGACCCCAAGGTATTTGAACTTATTAACCCTTTCTAAACGCGTGTTACTGATTTCTATAACTTGATCGTCAGCCTCTGCGGTCCTCTGATGGGTGCCAACAAGCATAATCTTCGTTTTCTCAAGATTAAGTATTAAAAAATTAGCATGAAGCCAGCTTAGGACATTAGTTAGGCCACCAGTTAACTGAGCCTGAATTTCACTGACAGACTTGCTTGCAAAAGACAGACTTGCTTTCAGGACGCAATTGTAACAACTAACAATATATTTTTCGGGATAACACTTTGGCGAGGCAAGTGCCTCGTCTTGCCTTAACCTGGCTACGGCACTGTACCCCGTTTTGATCCGTCCAACATTCTCGTGTAACATGAAACAGACAGACCAGAAGACCGGAAGATGTCTTATTTACCACCTCGTATTAAAACGAATAAATTGCTACAACAGCAGACGTGACCAACACCGCTGAATAAACTACAACATAGCCTTTCCTAAACCGTAACATTCTTATCCTATCCTTTTGCTGCTTAGCCGTCTACCGCAAAATCTTCTCACTATTCGGGAGTTTTTAATTGGCGTTACAATGTGTCACGAATGTGACACATTGCGTGACTGCGTGTGTTTAACATTTGCAAAAAATCACCTTGCTCATGGATTTCTCGCATGATGACAAATGGAAGAAAAACCTCCCTGACTAAGATGATTTTCAAGGCCATTTTGTTTCTATAAAGTTCGGTGAAAATTTCGCCTGCGGTATTCAGGATTAAATGTAGGCAGCCACCCATGTACTCAAGTCAGTGAAGAAAACAAAGACCTTCAGGTCATTGTTTTCGTCTTTTTTTATGGGGGGTGGGGCGCTCTTGAATGATTGATCTGCTTCTAAGGAATGGGGGGGGGGGGGGGGGGGCGGACCACGGTGATACAAAGGCCGTACACTCTCTTTCGCGACTAGTTGGTTGTATGCGTCGGATTGTCTAGGAAATGTTCACAAAAGTTTCTCGGAGAGATGACACTTGAAAATCCGCATGTCAATGTAGACTAAGGCAACTTAAGCTCAAATTAAGGCAAAATGTGTGTTTGTAGCGTTAACTTATACTTGCGTGGAAAGCAATGGCTTAAAAGATCGCGCCTTAACAGTGACGCAACTGGATGAGGCCACTTTTAAAGACCAATCACATTGGAGAACACGACCGATTTTATGTGACGTTTTTTTTTTCTTTTTTCTTTTTTTTTTTTTATCAAGGAGAAAACATCTGGGTACGAGACTATCTACCGCAACTTGATGAAAAAAAAAAAAAAGCCATTTTCTGAGCTTCATGTACACAAATTGTAGCCAAAGTGCCTTAAATGTCGATACATAACACCGTCACACGGACATTCAGACTTTGCCTTTATAATCGAGGCCAATATATGAAAGTATTTACTTAGCCATGCTAGAACACCCGTCTAAATCCGGGTTTAACAATTTTGAATACAAGTCGATTGAAAGGGTTAGGGAACGATCCGCATTTGTTTGTTAGTTTAGCCTTTTTATTTATTTCTGTGAGCTGTCAAGAAGAAAAGCAATATCACTAGGGCAAAAATATCTGATATTTTACTCGTAGCTCTAATGGCGGTCATGCTGTGAGTCCCATATAAAAAGTTATTGAAGTATTTATTCACCTTAAAAGGCCCCAGGATGCCGATGACTTACTGTTTATCTTGCGGAAGTGAATTTGAAGTTTCGAAACTCTTTGTTATCGAAAGTATTGTAAACAAAGAAATTTCAGAAGCGTGACGAAGAGCAAATAACAGTGACGTTTCTAATTCCAAAGGTAAATACGACTGAAGTGAACGAATAGGAAGTCTATAAGTTGCGTTTCTGCTAATACTCGGGTTTCTAAAGGTGGGGAAATACAAGTGCTATATTTTCTTGCTGTACCGGATTTGCGAATGATGAATCTACTCCGTGTCAAAATCTTCATAGCGCTTCTGTTTTACATCGAGACTACGTTTTCACAAGAAATAAAAATTGGCAGGTCTATAATCGGCAAAAACTGGAAAAATGTCACAGACTTGTTTAACATCCCTAACTCGGAGTGTGAACAAAACGGTGGCACTGCAACGGGTACTGGTAATCCCAGTTACTCTTGTTCTTGCCCAGAGGCCAACTCTACTCTAACATATTATAACGATGAATGGAGGTGCCGTGAAAATACAGAGGTGCGAAAACAACTAGGTGAGTATTCGTTTTCTTCTAGAAACATTTGAATACGTAGTTGTACGATTCCCTATCGAGAAAAAAGGGTATAGTTTTGGTTCGAGCAAGTTCAGTTTTAGTGTAAAATTACTTAACATATGATAAATGATAAACATATTGCAATAGACACTTGGTCCATCCTAAAATTGCACAACATCATCCGACATTTCAGTTGACAATGGCGGAGCCATTATCTTCTAGATCTCAGAATATTAATCCATGTTCCAACTATTGTTTCCGTAGTAGTTTTGATAAGAGGAACAAATAATAAGCAAATGTCTTATGTTTCCTTAGATTACCTTTACTCTGCAGTGTTATGTTTTGTCAAACTTGGCTTTATTTCCTTGTAGGGAGCACTAGTGCTTGTCTCAGTGTAACATTTTAAAAATTTCCAACTTACAGTACTAGTCGCATGAATTATTATTATCTATCCAAAACAGTCATGAATTATGTCATGCAGTCGTGCATTGAGCAATCAAAAGGATTTTGCTTTTAATGTTTCGCAGTTCACTAAGCATGAGTAACTAAAATCGGCAAGGAAGTTGTTTGCACAGCCTTTTAGTTTTTCCGAAGGCAGCTTTTGTTCACAGAAACTTTTATCCCTAGAAACTGACTGCAACTTTTGGTTTCTATGGATGACGAACTTACCTATACGGCTTTAATTTTTAAGATATTCATTCAAGCTTATTATCCCGAACAATCTATTCGATTCATCTACGTTATAGAAAGCAAGTTGGTGGTAATCGTTTATCGTAGCAGGTTCAATACCCGTCAGTTATTAAATTGTTGTATGATGATTCGTTTGTCTTATGATACAGTCAGACTTTGAATGCAAATTATGTAAATTGCAACTTTTCGACTGCTTACTGCATGTGGGACAGGCTTTTTGCCTCATTAGCATATATCAAACAACAAGCTTCGAACAAAAATACACCATAAACTAAAAGAACATGTGACTCTTGGTAGTCAGCGAAAATATAAGTGTGATTTGTTCAATACCTAAGAGAAATTAGGTTTCGACAACATTGAAATTTACAAAGAAAGTATGGCTGAGTGGCAAGAGCTGCTACCCAGCAATACATTATTTGTAAAATATTAAAACTTTTAACATTCGTTTCTCAAACACTATTTAATATTCCACGCCCAAATATTCCAAAAATACTTTTTGTCAAGCTCTTTCATTTTTTGAAGCTAGTTTTCTAGCTTTCAATTTATTGTAGCTATTTTTGTAATTTATGCTAATGTAGGCTAACGACTGAGGCCAAGCATGTAAACAAAGATCCTCCTATATATCGAGTCTTATCAAGGAACCATAATATAAATTGACACGTACTTTGTAGATCTCATCCTTAATGATTAATCCTAGATTGCTTATAGACTCTTTTTTAATTTTTTTTTTTTTAATTTCCCGTTCCTATTATTTTATTACCCCCTTGTTCTTTGAGCGCGCCTTGAATAACTCCTAGCTGCGGGCCCTCACTTTTTTTTTCACTTAATATAAATCGTTTTAAATGTAATACATAAAGTTGTTATTGTAGAATAATATTGGCTTAGAGTCCTATTTTTATTCAATGTATAGGCTGTATGGTAAACAACTTATTTTCAAATGAAAAGATTAAACACAAGCTACGAACGCTAAAAACCAAGAGGGCAAGGAGAACCAAACTAACTATAGCTAAGGGCTGTGCTGTCAATTTCGCGTTATCCTGGTCTATTGGATGCCGTGATGAAAGACAACAACTACCAACGGATGCGAGTTTCCAGCTTACTGAGGCGAAAAACCAAACTAAATACAACCTAAAGGTAAGACTGCTTTAAAGTGAGAGTAATAGATTTTGTTTCTCGCATCCCTCCTCCTCGTTTTTCGTCGTCGTCATCATCATCATCATCATCATTGCCAACACCACTACCACACGGTCACCATCGCCATTGCAGCAATCATCATCATCATCATCATCATCATCATCCCCTTCTTCTTCATCTCATTTTCTAATATTTCCTCATTTATAAAGACTCTCGTTACAATCGTTACAACGTCGTCTCCTTCACGCAAATGTTATGATTGCATGCTAAATGCTATGTATGGTTTGGTAATTTCATCAGCAAAATATACAGTGATTTGTTACAATTGGGAGACATATACATAACGTTATCGTTTTTGTCGGTATAGTATAGCGATCTATATATTTTTAGCCTTTGGAGGAATGGAAAGAGCGACTTATAAAATTTTTATAGACGAATATAGGGATTTTAAAGAGTAATTACGAATCAACATGAGAAATGAATATTCTAAATGAACGTAACGTAACAGATTAAGAATGCCATTTGGCGGGAGGCAAACCGGCAGTCAGTTGTACAAAGCGTGGTCGATGATTTACCCTGAAGAGACCAAAATGAGTCCATTTTTCGTTAAGGATTGCATCATCAGTCATAGTCAGGGGGAAATATATATATGTAATTAAGGCTTTGTAGGAGGCAACTTTCTTTATAGAGGGTAGAAATCATTAATTCCGGTTGCTCGATGGTTTACACAAAAACAATGAAACGAAAATTAAGAAGTCCTATTTATGTTAAACTGTTCGAGAGAGTCTAACCATTCGATAACAATTTATATTTCCTTCTTAAATTTACAGTTGCTACGTTACTTGTACATCGATCAACATCATTCCATAGATGGCAAGACTTACTTAAAATGTTCTCAAGCCGCAGCTGCTTTTGCATTTACGTTTTCAGCCGTGTTGTTTTCATAAAAATACACTGACCTGTTACTGATATTTTCCTGCTTTCTTTAACAAACAAGAAGCTGCTTTCAGCTTATACGCGGGCCATATTTGACTGCGTGGTGCGTAAGCCTACGATCCTTAAGCAGTGATAACTTCCAGCATCGCTAACTCCCGGTCCCCAAAATCAATAGAAATAGACGGAGATATACACCCAGGAAAAAAATAGTTCAGGCTTCAGAAGTGATTCATCGTGTTATTGCTACAGCTCTGTTTCGTATATGGTCAGGAGCTGACCACACTCATCACGCAACTTCAACGAATGACCGTAAAATATATAAAGTAGTCAAAAACTGGTGATTTAAAGCAAGCAGCCGCTAGGCGATAAATACAATTCCACGTGCCGTGAGAGAGTTTACGTGCCATGATACTAACGGTTACGTTACGTTATACAAGAGGTTTTTTGGTACGTATCTATTTATATGAGGGGATGGATTTATCATTCGAACTGGTGATTTAAAACAAGCGTTTGCTAGGCGATAAAATACTAATGCTCGTGGCGTGATACAATTCACGTGCCATGATACAAACGGTTACTTAACGTTTTTCGAGAGGTTTTGAGTACATATCTATTTCTGTGGGGGCTTGGGCTTGGTAATTCATTGCGTTTGTTCAGGCTACTAAGATCTTTTCTACGGAAATAAACTTTTGGTGAAGGCATAGGTTACATTTCTTGTTAGTGTTATTATCGGGTTTGAACTTTTTGAGTACTTTCCATTTAATTAGAAATGTTTTGTTTGCGTCTGTCAGGGTCCATATATTGTTCAGATAGTTCCGTTGCATTGCGTCTGTTGGCGTTTCGGACGAATGTGTTGTGCCAGTCCCATGTACGGTTCTATTGTTGTTACTGTCGTTCGCTTGGAGGCATTTACCATCAAGTGGGCATTCTGCTTTCTTCCTGCAGTTGCAGCTCGGGTCATGATTTTGGTTTGGGGTTGTTGCTACATTTGAGAGTATCTGTTTTTTATGTGATGCGATGATGGTTTTCATGTTTGGCATGCATGGGTAGCTGAGTTTTAGTGTCTGTCTGTTGAAGATCTTGTTTGTTGGGTGGTTCTTGGAAAAGCATTTGTCGACGATGGATAAAAAGTTCTGTACAATTGACAATTTCTAATTCTCAGGCTCCTATTTAGTATACACTGACATAAACACTCTAATATCAACTTATCCATGTAAGCTCAAATTCTTTTACTCAGATGTATCAACGATATGAAACATGATTTTGCCAAACAAAGCTCTGTAAGCAGGCTAGGGCATAAATTAAAGAAGTTTGTTGACAAAACGATTTCCTTCTTGAACAAATTCAAAGACTGAAGACAAAATTGCAAGTACGTTCGCATAATTTGTCGTGCGTGATGTATTCCTTGGCCCGCCAATTTTTCTGCGCGTGCCTTGTTTCGCGTTTCCTAATAAAAATGCTCCGCGCGATAACCCATGAAAGTTCAAGATTTTTCCGGCGGAGGAATCTAACACGAGAATTGTCATCGCAGGACTGAGTGTGACACGATAGCGATCCCGTCACCGATTACATCTCTACAAAGGCAAATTGGAAAATTAAGTCTTATTGTGGTCACCCAAATCAAAGCTAGTCAAAAACTGTCTCTCTCTTCCCCTCTTCCTCAGCGTGCACTTGCGATCGACCGTTCGATTCGACATGACAATTCTTCTTCTCTAAAACATTCGCGCTGCTTGCGGTGAGGTCTGCATTCGAATCTTTGGAATTCTTTGAATTTTCTGAGCATTCTGCAGCGTCTTGCGAGGGTCCCGAAGAAAGCTGCAAAACGTCACTACACTTTTCTGTTTTTAATTTCGCATTCGCGTTTTCGATACCCACCACCTACATCATGCGTAGTTAAATTCATGCGCGTTCTGCTCGTGCGACAAACCTTCCAAAGGTTCATGATTTCTTGCACAACTGTCACGTACCCTCGCTAATCAGACGAAACAGAATGCACCATGTTCAAGCTACCTCCTCTCTCTTATGCTATATCCACAGGCTTTAATCCTTACGTTTTAGCTTTCTTCGCCACTCGACATGCTATCATTGCCTTCACCTTTTTGCTCTAACGACTCCAGAACCCTCCCTGCGCTAAGGGAAACGTTCACGAACGCTTCACAACCGACGCCAAATGTTTTGATTCGACAGAATAGTGACTCGCAGAATGCATCGGGGAAAGGGAGGGGGAGCTTAAAAAGCGAAAAAAATGAGGGAGTTCGGGACCCTCCCCTCCCCTTCCCCGATTACTTAACTCGGCGCCTAACGGCCCGAGTACAAAGAACGCGAAGAATTTGATAATGCCACCGAAAACTTTACTCGTGCCACTCGAGTACAAAAAACGAGACCGAGAACAATAACTCGTGGCCCGAAGTCTTATCTCTCGGCCCATTGCGACCCCAAAAAGAAAAAAAGAATTTGATAATGCTACCGAAACCTTAACTCGGTCCGCCTTACGGCCCGAGTAATGAGTGAAGTTTCGTATTTCTTCCTACAGGTCTCCGATGATTCGTTTCAAGGCCGTATCATCAATCTTGGTATTAGCTGCAAATCAGGTGGTTTTAGGAACCCTTGCCTCCTGTTCAAAGTGGAAGGAAATCTTACATGTAGGTTATAGTTAAGACGTTTTGATTTTTTAAATATCTATTTCGTAGATTTTGTTCCAGGCCTGGACGTGAATTTATGTATTGTAACTGACCTGGGGGGAGGGGGGTATAGATGAGGTTTTTATTTAGGTTCTAAATTAAATTTTCTGGTGAATTCTACATTTGGCAAGAAGACTTTGACAGGGTCTTTTCGAGGTTTGGGTAAAGAAGAAATGAACGCCTTCTCTGGGTTACACAGGGCCTTTCAATTGTTTGTGTGTTCTTCACTTAATAGGGAATTTTGGAACAAACAAGGCTGACCCCATTCACACCTTCTTATAACTCTTACATACCTCCCTGAGGCAGCTGACTCCCACTTTACTATAGACTGAATTTAGTGCTGACATCAGATACTTTATTTAATCCACAAATGATTGCCGAAAATGATTCTTTTTTTTTTTTTTCTGACAATTGCGAATATCTGGTTTTGTATTAACCCTATCCAGCCTATCCGCGCCCACTTCGAGCATTCATAACGTTTTGTGTATTTAAGCAAATACGAGTAATTTTTGTGATGTTGCCTAAAATTTATTTACCAAAAATTTGGTATGTCAAACAATTGTTTACCTGACATGATACTTCTCAGACAACAATACCGTTTTCGAAATTTGGAATTTCCACCTTTATGTGAAAAGATTTAAGGGTGTTGTCGTTGCTTTTACATTGTTTGTTTGTATTATTTTTGGGCGCATTGAAACGGTTTTATGAGGCTTTGAAGTCCAAACAAACCCAGGCCAAATAGGATTAGATGCTAGAAGAGAAAAGTTAATTTGCCAAGCTCCTTATCGTTTGTTTCAGTTATCTATTAAACCGTTCCAATTGTGTCAAAGCTCTCTCCGTTTCGCTTACGTTTTCTCTCGACAGAAGAATTACAAAGTGACATGGCAGATGTCAAATGTTTGTTGTTGTTATTTTTTTACTTTATTGTTTGTTTTGTTTTTTTTTTTTGCTGGCAGGTCCCATAATGAAACCCTATGTGGGGTCGACAACGTCGACGCCATCAAAGGTATTTGTACTCAAATTTAGCTGCGCTAAAAGATACAGTCTACTCCCGATAACTCGAACCTTCAAGGGAAATTGAAAATGGATCGATTTATCGGGGGTTCGAGTTATCGAGGGTAAAATTATATAGAAAATGACCTGAAGGGAAAGGAAAATTGGTTCGAGTCGAGTTAGTGAGGGTTCGAGTTATCGGGAGTCGACTGTAATTACGGATGTTCGAAAACACTACCGGCTTATTAACGTTAAATCTCATACATGTCGTAATTCATGTCGTATTGGATGTCAAATTGACCACTTAATGACTCCCTTCTTCTGGGAGGCTGACTATTAAATGGTCTTGTTTGAGGCGTTCTCGAAGATCTCTACCCAGCGTAAAAAGAGCCAGGTAAATTATAAAGTTTGAACAACGAAAGCGTGTACAGTCGACTCCCGATAACTCGAACCCTCAATAACTCGGACCTCGCGCTAACTCGAACCAATTTTCCTTTCCCTTCAGGTCATTTTCTATATAATTTTACCCTCGATAACTCGAACCCCCGATAAATCGATCCATTTTCAATTTCCCTTGAAGGTTCGAGTTATCGGGAGTAGACTGTATTGTTCTACCCCGTAATGTCATTTACAACGACAGTAACAACGTTTTTTAGTTTAGAGCCTAGGAATTAAGCTGAATGGAATTTCAATTGATTTTACTAACTTTAACAATGTTTGTTGCGCTTTCTGTTAAGATGTTTGTAAGTGATTCCCTGTGCAGCAGAAGCAATTTTAAAAAGAGCATGACAGACATATGACTCGTAACATATATATTTAGCCACGCCTAAAAGCGGAGCTCCACAATTCCTTTTTAATAGCATTTATATACATGCTTCTCTGCTTATTTCATTGGCATATAAAGCAAACGTTTTACGCGTCAGTGGAAGATCTTTTGAACAACAATGTGGTCTTGTTGATCGTGCGAGATCACATTGCTGAATTCCGATGACGTTCGAGAGCATAAAACACTTGTGGATGAAAAAATTACGCTCTCTCTCAAATATTTCTCCAAATGCATTAAAATGCATTTGTGTAAAGTTTGAAATGCGTACAATAAAGAAAATTTGGCTACCACGTAATGTTTTCACGCGTGCAATTTGGTCGCTCGGATAAAAATGAAATATTTGTTTTAAAATTTATTACTTTGTAAATTTTTCTCGTACAGAAATATTTATAGTCTCATAATGAACGTTACAAGAAAAGAAATAAAGGAAAAATAACGTTTGGTTATGGTTCGAAATATTTGAACGTTTACTTTAAAATTTGGGCGTACTGTTTACAAATATGCTCTGCGAATGGCGAGCACAAAATGTTCAAAATAATTCATAACTCTGTGAATATTTCTCTTACAGAAATAATTGTAGTCTCTAAGTAAACGTTAACAAAAGGAGAATACAGGAAAAATAATGTTTGGTTGTGGCCTGAGATGTTTCAATGAGCGCTTTGATTTAAAATTAGAGCGTGTTTACAAAACTTATGCGCTGCGAATTGCGAATGAATTAGAGAAGTCCAGCACAAAATGTTCAAAGCAACTCATAACTCTGGAAATATTCTCCTACAGAAATAATTCTAGTCTCTAAGTAAACGTTAACAAACGGAGAATACAGGAAAAAATAGTGTTGGTTGTGATCCAAAATATTTCAGTGATCGCTTAAAATTAGAGCGTGTTTACAAAACTTATGCGCTGTAAATTGCGAATGAATTACACAAGTCCAGCACAAAATGTTCAAAACAATTCATAACTCTGTGAACGTTTCTCTTACAGAAATAAATCTTGTCCCTTAGTAAACGTTAACAAACGGAGGATACAGGAAAATAATGTTTGGTTGTGGCCCGAAATATTTCAGTGAGCGCTTTAATTCAAAATTAGAGCGTGTTTACAAAACTTATGCGCTGCGAATTGCGAATGAATTAGAAAAGTCCAGCACAAAATGTTCAAAACAATTCATAAATCTGTGAATATTTCTCTTACAGAAATGATTATATAATCTAAGTAAACGTTAGCAAACGGAGGATACAGGAAAAATAATGTTTGGTTGTGGTCAAAAATATTTCAGTGAGCGCTTAAAATTGGAGCGTGTTTACAAAACGTATGCGCTGAGAATAGCGAATGAATCAGTGAAGTCCAACACAACATGTTCAAAACAATTCATAACTCTGTGAATATTTCTCTTGCAGAAATAATTCTAGTCTCTTAGTAAACGTTAACAAACGGAGAATACAAGAAAAGTACTGTTTGGTTGTGGTCCGAAATATTTCAGTGAGGGCTTAAAATTAGAGTGTGTTTACAAAACTTATGCGCTGCGAATGGCGAATGAAATAGAGTAGTCCAACACAAAATGTTCTAAACAACACATAACTCTGTAAAGATTTTTCCTACAGAAATAATTCAAGTCTATAAGTAAACGTTAACAAAAGGAGAATACAGGAAAAAGAATGTTTGGTTGTGGTCCGAAATATTTCAACGTTTACTGCGTGCAGTGTTTACAAATGTGCCCTGCGAATGAATTACACAAGTCCAACACAAAACATAACTCTGTGAATAGCTCTGTGAATGTTCAAACTTAATTTATCCACGAATATTTGTCTAATGGCAACGATTTAAGTATTTGCGTATAATTTGAAGTATGTTAAATGTGGAAAATTACCGACAGTTGCCTGCAAAAATGCATTTAATTTCTATGCGACTTGCGTACAATATGCGACATGTTTGTTTTCAACTGACATTTCGCCTGTTTGTTTGTCGCTCTCGGGGTTCAAATTTGCTTATTAGTCGCCTGCTTTCTCGACATATGTAGTTTTACAACACATTTAACGAATACAAGAAATCAGTGTTTTTCAAAATTCTCGTTTGTTTTCTAAAAGGAGTAAGCCATCCCACTTTCCGCCGAAAAAAAGCGGGTTGCCGCACAGGTTGAGTGTGACATTTCACCATGGCTTACATAGAGGGGCGGACGTATGTACGCCGGACGGACAGTGACGTCATAACCAAAATTTTTCGCATACATGGGTTTACCAAAATCTCTTATCAATGGGCTCCGGCGCGCGGAGCTCCGCTATAACCACATCCTCCATCCTCTACTTTTTCCACGCATGCCCGTGAGGGATTCTGGGTACACTCGTGTTAGCCAAAGTAAACTATCCACATAAGCCCCCCCTCCCCCTCTCTAAATAATATCAAACGGGACGCCCACAGTCAAGAGGATTTCACTACAACAGTGGACCGTCAGGGCACCGTTTCTCGCCGGAATAGAGAAGATAAACGATATCAACCAATTCGGCAGCCGGCCATCGTGATATAAATGATGCCTGGTGCAACCAGTCGAACTTATTACCTGATGATGGCTAGAAGAAAGCACTTACAATGCAGTCCCGATCAATATATATCTTAAGTGACTACATCTGTGAGGGAAAACATAATATATTTATTATTGTAACAACCATGGTGGACAATATAACCATCAACAGAGATGCTGCAACATCAGAATCCGTCATATTGATCAAATCGAAATAGTTAATCGATCAGGAACCAAAATGGATTTTGTAACGGACAAGCATTCGATTCCCGTCAAGTGACCGGGTTTGCTTTGTCACGTGACTTGATGGTGAAAGTCACGTGAAAAATATCACGGTTAGATCGCTCTCACTACCTCAAGTCACGTGACGAACAACTGAACCCCATCACATGAAAAAGGGATGGTGGAAATTGAAATCTTGGTATTTGGGCAACCGTTTTCAATATAACCATCCTTTTATTCAAATAAAGTTTTCATCTTCATCATCAACAGGGTGTCATAATTGGAGTAACTCTCTCCACGGTGATTGTAATACTGTTCATCGCAGCTGTCTTTTGCTATCGACGTCGCAAATCCAGGTAACCATATGCATAACAATGTAATACAATGTAATATTACCGCATGCAACCGCAAACTGAACTAATGTAAGGATCAACTGCCTTCAGAGGAAGTAAGCTTTGAAACCAGTTACATGATTCACTTACAGGGAAAGATTTTGTTAGTTTTAAAAGATTAGTCAAAAGACTCTTGAACGATGTGTCATTCCAAACGAATAGCATGCAAGCTTCAGAGCGAAACACTAGGAATAGTATTTCATCCGATTTCCATACAACGAGAAAAGGGTTGAAGAAACGAGACGCTATCGATTTTTTTAAACCCAGCTTCGAGTTTGGAAATCGGATGAAACAGTTTTGGTCATGTTTGATCAGTAGCTTCTCAAAACATTAACGAGGAAATCAAAGCAAAAGTTCAGCCAACTGAGCTTAATGATAATTAACATGACATTGGTAGTCAGATGTCCTTTATTTCTCTTCTTGAAGTATTAACAAATTTAAAAGTTAACATTTCCTATCTCTCGCTAAATGTGACGTTTTTTGTTCTTAAAGTGTATATGACAGATTTTTTTTTATTTGTTTGATCGAATCTTTTGTTGTTCTCGTACGAAAATCGAAAACATAAATTCGCTATCGATTTTTCTTCCCCTTTGTTTGAGGCGGTCAAAGACGTGAAATTTCACTTCCGGGTGTGTACAAAACCGCGCAAGGCGGGAGCCTAGGGATAGTGGACCTGTGACGTCAATACAAGAATGCCACTTTCGCGTTTTCTCTGTTTCAGTGTTTTTCTTTATGCAAAGGAAGAAAGATTGTGCTGTGATGCGTTCTTTACGGCTGAAGCAACACGAAAGACGTTAAAAAGTGAACAGAGAATCCCGCAAAAGTGGCGTTCTTGTATTGACGTCACCGGTCCACTATCCCTAGTCTCCCGCCTTGCGTGGTTTTGTACACACCCGGAAGTGAAATTTCACGTCTTTGACCGCCTCAAACGAGGGGAAGAAAAATCGATAGGGAATTTTTTTTTCGATTTTCATACGAGAACAACAAGAAGATTCGATCAAGCAAATAAAAAAAAAAAAGAAATCTGTCATATACACTTTAAAAGAAAATCTGTCATCTCAGTTAGTTCCGAATTTGAAAATTAACCCTATTCAAACTGAATCTGTTAACTATGGAACGGTTCCTGTAAGCGACAAAAAGTATATAATTATAGACAAGCAAACGATACCGAATGTTCCGACTTTGCTTAGAATTGTCTGGGAATAATTTAGTATAAGATGCAATAACCTTATTTTGATAACCCGTAATGTTTTGAAAAATTTTCAGAAGGTTTAATCCGAACTTAAAGTGGTATTTAAAAAAGATTAGTTTAACGTTCGTTTATTATTGTTTTGTATTCAATCGATAAAAAAGGCCCTATGTGCCACGAGGCACGAAAAGGATATATGATTCAATCGATAAATGAAAGATGGTGCCCTTTTGGTAGTCATGGCGTAAAGGCTACTTTATTTAAGGAAAGTAGCTCTGACTCTGAAGGATATATTCGTGGTGTTACAACTTGGTTGTGAATGTTCATTGCCATGACATTAATACTAAGGATGGGGAGATATGGTGGGGGAGGGAGGGGGGTGTCTTTGCCTCTGTTTCCAAAAGACCAGAAAAAGACTTGTGAGAAGATTTACACTTGAGGACAAAAAACGTTCAATTGATTTACAGAGTCCTAACGCCTAACTTTCCATCTTTTAAAACAGTGAAATCATAGCCGTTCAATGAGCACTCGATCACAAAAACAGCATCTCAGCTGCAGGTATGGCTCTTAACGCCCTTAACGCTTCTTTCCTTTTTGTGTGTTTACAGAAACGACGCTCATACGCCTACAGCTCATCAAATGAAAGCGGTAATGGTTAACATTATATGATGCATTGGTGTGACTCTTCTCATTTTAGTTAAAAGAACGAGCTGAGGAAATTTAAAATAAAATGTGGTTAAAATATAATGCTGCGTTGGAAGGTACCTGGAATAGAGAGGTATGTTTGGAACATTCAGTGAAGGCACCATGGTTTAGTGGTTAACAGTTAAAATGGTTTTTCAAGGCCTAGCCTTTGTTGAACTGCTTCCTTAGACATGAAACTTTGCTTTACCTAGTCTTTCTTTAATAACCAAGTTACCAATGGCACCGGCGGCATACTTGTGGAGGATAACCAGCATCTTTTTAAAGAAGGAATAGCAGCAATACATCTAGTTGTTCTATGCTTATGAATCGAGCTAAGCTGTAGTTGTATTGGCTACTCATTGCTCATGCGCCAGTTTTCGATAGGCTTTCATGAAGATGGTGAGCAAAACTCATAAATTTAACAAATAAAATGAGAATGATGTGTTATTCAGTCAGTGACACAAGCAAAATCGGAGAGAAGAAATCCGAGTTCGCCTAGCGGGAGTGGAATCTAAGACCTTCCGATTATTGGTCCGTATGTTCTACCACTGAGTTACAGGAGACTCGTGGAAGCTGAGCTATTAAACTAGGCTCTTGTGACCAACATCCTGCATACAAGTGGGATTTAAATGTCGATGTGTGGCATATACCCAATGGAATAATCGTGGTGGTAGATTTTAAGGCTGGTAAATAAATAAGTGATGTACAATTCACTCAGTGACACACGGATACTGGGAAAAAGAAGTCCTATATTTTGTCTATATTTCTCTTTATTCTCTCAGAACATTTTGGGTGCGAGCTCAAACAGGAACGTAACATTCAAGCCTGAGGATCAGAATGCTTGCGTCAATACCAGCAATGACGAAACAGGTATTAATACGAAATTATTACAAAATCTCCTGACCATTCTGTTATTTTGGTCTCTTTACATGATTACAAACGTAAATGCAAACTGGAATTTCAACAATATACATACATGTATAAGTTTTTCTCATTCCAAGTAACTTGAAGACACTACCTCAATACAGAGGTATTTTGTGGGGTTTATATCTATAGGGGAAAAGGAGATCTTAGCAATTAAGGGTTTAGGAACGTAAAAAGGGAAAACTGGGATTAACCACGCATTTTCCTGAGATAATTAGGCAACAATAATTCTAAAAAGCTTTAAACATACAATAGGGTATGATATTTTTCCCAAAATACAGCTTTAAAGCGAAAAATGCAATGTTACCCCTGATTTTCTATTTCGTTCCAACAGCTCTTGCTGATTTGCATTTCCCGCATAGTCATAAAACCTCGCAAAATATTGTTTTAGTAGACACCGTAGGAAACCCGGACGTGTGCGCAGTAGAAAAGGAGGCACCGTCCACTTGTGTATGACAGAATGCAAGATTTTGTTTTCATGTAGGTTGCTATAATACCTTTTCAATGTTTTCTTTTTCGTCTTCCTATAGAACTTTTCGACAATCAGCTTTTATTCTTTTTCAGGCAATTCTCACTCTGGCGAGTTGTATGCGTCTCTTAATGTTCCGGAGAGACATAATATCTATGGGCACCGAAATGCACAAGAGCCGGTCTGCAATGATGTCCAGGAGCCATCCCCAGGTAATGAGGTAGAGGGCCAATACTCTGACTACGAGGAGATATTAGCAACGAACCCCAGAGGAGCTGAGAGCATCGCTCCAAATCGAGTGGAACCAGATTACAACACTTTGGAAGACCCTTCTCAAGACGGTTCGGGGAGGTCTGAGTATTGTGGCACGGGATCTGTGAACGAGCCATTCTACAACACTTTGGAAGGATCCAACGCAAACGACAGTTCCCAAGGTACCAATGAAGAACCGATTTACAACACTCTGGAAGAGCCCTACCTTGGTGGTGCCGAAGAAGATGGCAGTCTTGAACCCACAAGTTTGCAAGACCCTGTGTATAATGTCCTAGAGGGACCCGCTTCTTACGACGTGGGTTCAAACATTCCAATGCATGCTGCAGTCAACAAAGAAAATTCGATGGAAGAGAAACATTGCAGTGAATAACAAAACAAAGCTGTGAGGGAAACTGAAAGATAGAAAGGATGAAAGTGGATGGCAATACGATTGAAGTGATTCGGATAACTAAATGATTAATGATAATTTCATTAGGTAAAGACTCATTTAATGGCGAGTTCATTCAACGGGCGAGTTTACCCAGTAATGTTTATTGTGGCAAAAATTAGAGCAAAAAAAATCTTCTATTAAAATCTATATTAATGAGTGATAGACAAAATATTTAAAATGGTCCCGTATTACGTAAAGGGGACGATAATATACTTGTATAATTTATACAGGATTTAAATGCCTAGTATTAACATGTCCATAGTTAATTGTGGGACTGGTTATGAAGCCTTGCCATAACAACTATGCTAAAATTTATGCTGGAAGGGTGCAAGAGTGCACAACAATCCTTCGCTTTAACGTTCAAACTATACAGTTGAATATCTTAACAGGAACTAACTTCATTACGATTAGTTTTGGTTTACTACTCATTGGTTGAGAAAGCGACACGTAACTGATCGCATGAAAACCAATATGTGAATGCCAAAACATTTGAATGCTATAGTTCTTGGTTTGCTGTTATCTAATTCGGCATATTGGTGGTGTACAAATCAATAATTAGTATTGAGTCTGCTTTCAATAGATTTAAGCCCAATTTACACCAACAAAACATTGTTTAATTAAACCATGTTGAACAAAATGAAAATTGGTTAACAGAAAGCTGAACCGTTGGCTTCGACATAGGATTCAGTAAACTTTAACTTATGCTTTAATTTGTGTTAAATCTGTGGTCAACAAAAATTCGAAAGCCGCTTTTATGGAGGAAACAATTTTAAACTGCGTTTAACTAAACAGCTTTTAAACGTGTTTAAGCCTTGGAGTGAATGCGGCATTGAATAGGGCTAAAATGTCGTTTTTTTTAGAATTTAAATTAGTTCAACGTGTTAATTATACTATTTTTTTAGTATTCGAGTTAAGTAAATTATATCTTTGTTATGCACTTGATTTGAAAAGTGCAGAGTCAGACCAAAAATTAAATTGATTTAATCAATAAAATATAAATTAGTAAAAAGTAAAGTAAAGTATAGTAACTTATTTAATGTCAATAACATTGCACAACTGCCAGAGGCTCATGATAAAGTGCTTGACAGTTATCAAGATCGAATTGGAATTTGGAAATGTTGGTTTTCGAGGAAAGAGGAAAACCGGAATACCCGGAGAAAAACCAATCGGAGCAACGACAAGAACCAACAACAAACTCAACTCACGTATGACGCCGAGTTCGTGAATCGAATACGAGCTACAATGGTGGGAGAGTGCTTTCACCACTGCGCCATCCCTGCTCCCCTCTGCTGCGAGTTCCCTACTTTTTGCCGTCTCCTTTATTTGATTTTACAGAATGATTTTTTAAACGAAATTAAATAATTCAAGTGAAAATAACATTTTTGATATTGTAGATATTATTTCTATTCCTTAAGTTTGTTAGACAGTTTAAGTTTACGTATGTATCTTTTTATCTCTTTGTTTAATACTTTGTTATTTTTATTCACGTCTTGTAAAATAATGTAAACTCTTTAAAGTGTTTATGATAAAAATGTTTTTGTATTTGTTTGATTCAATTCAATTTCAATTTGTTATTATTTACAACAAATATACCAAGACAATATACACAACCCGCGTACAGCATTAGCTAATCTTTGGCGGCTTGATCAACTCTTCATCAGCGTTGTTCTTGTATTTACTGAATTGCCCTCTGGAATCATTTGAATTTTTCCCTAAATTCGCTCACCTTATGACGTTTAAGCTTTAAGGACACAATTGTGAACGCTATTTGGGAATTTTTTTTTCAACTAACGATATATTCTTCGGGGTAACACTTTGGCGAGGCAAGTGCCTCGTCTTGCCTCAACCTGGCTACGGCCCTGTACCCTGTTAATCCGTCCAACATTCTCATGTAACATGAAACAGACAGCAAGTGATATTCGTACTGAGTGAATCAGCCATATTTTCACATAGGATCAATGTAATGATCTGTTATATCAAAGGAACAAAGTAACTAAACATGTTAAAGCAAGATATAGTTCTTATTAATCGAGCGGGAGGTCTGTATGGGAGAATCTTGACCGAGGTCGCCAGTACAGACCGAACGCAGTGAGGTCTGTACCAGCGACCTCGGTCAAGATTCTCCCATACAGCCCGACCTAGCTCGGTTAATACGATGTTTATTATATGGCCAAACAGGAAATCAAAAGGGAAAAAGTATATTTGTTACCCTGCGCGGGCTCAAGCATTTAGCTGGCTTACTTCTGTCACTAGTTCAAAGTACAGCTTTGCACAAACTTCGTCAATGAATGAAGACAAAATAACCGTTGTTTGCCTACAGGCTCAATGAAAATTTTCTAAAATGCGATCAAAAGTGCAACAAATTTTAATGCCTGTCTGTGCCGCGATCGCTCAGCGATCAGTTCTCATTCAGCCTTGCGATCTTTGACTGATCACCACAGAAAACGTTAATGTTAAATGTGCAGCCTTCAAACTTGCAAAAAAAGCCAGAGGTTGGATTTGTTGGACTGTGAAGACATTTGCTGAGTTGTTCCTGTTTACGAACGGAGATAAAAAATTTAGACAAAAGAAGATCGAGCTCATTGACAGGTATGTTTTCAAAAAGTGCATCTTCTTCAGCTTCAGTTAGCTCTCTTGTGGCATTTGGACAGTTTCCGTTTCCTTGGCGAACCAGGTTCTTTCGTTTGGCAGCAAGAACCTCTCTGGACTTGGAGAACTCGTTATCCTTAAGAATGTTGATCAGACTTCCTTTTTCATGCAAGTGGCGTTGAAAACTTCGCTGGAAGCCGCTCAAGTACACGGAGCGTACTCGGGTGCCATCTTGTTTACGAGCGGAGATAAAAACTGAATCTAGACAAAAGAAGGTCGAGCTCATTGGCAGGTATGTTTTCAATTGCTCTAGACTCTTTCATTGACTCACAAAATTTCTTCCATGCGCTTAAGTCGCTCTTAGTCTTGTATTGAGTGTTTTTGGATTTTTGCGCTCGCAAAAACTTCTCAATTTCGACGTCACCTTTGCTCGTAGCTTTCTCGGCTGGACTCAAATTTTCAACGTTTACTCATTCTCTTTACCTGCTTCCACGTCCAGGGCTACTGGTTCTTCCATTTAGTACTGTATTAACAGGAACGAGCCAATTTTTTCTCTTTTTTTGTTTGTAACTTTTTGAGGACAAATGTTACAATAAGATCGGTCTAGATGCCGGTCTAGATGGGAAAATCTAGACCGCAGTCAATATCAATTTTAGCCAATCAAGTTCTTGAATTTGATCGTTTTCAGTCCTTTTGAGACTCGGCCATATAATAAATATACATCTTATTTGATGGTTTTACATAAAATACGCGCGGATATCTTGCGAAAAAT
>NW_028145771.1:175000-195381 GCF_977016875.1 Pavona decussata | reverse complement strand
CTCAACCGTTGCCTACAACTACCTGCACCATACAAACGACTTATTGACAACAACAACGAAACAAACAAACAATAGACATTTTACTAACAATAGACCCACGGACTTTTTGACTAACAAAAGACGGATCGAAACGCACCAATCACTTTTTACAGTCTTCACAGCCAATAACATCACGGCTTACTGACAAACGACCAATAACATCTGGACTTCGTTGACCAATCAGGTTAACAGCCAGAGACGTATATACCACCTACTGACGTTCCACAATTCACTTGACTCTGAAGATGACTTCCGCTCAGGTTGTCGAAACGTCAGTCAAAGTCACCACAAACAGTCCTTCTCAGGACTACACTCACCCGGATGATCATAATTTACGTACTTATGACATGACTCCTGGTTCAAACCATTTACAATAATACTAAATGTATGCAATGTCTTTGAAATTATTTATTCAAAGAAAAGTTAATAATCTGTCGATTTAAATTGCTTGCCTTTTCGGGAATCAACTCTGTTTCGTTCATTATAACATGAAAACTGTCACGGGCGTAATTCTTTACCAATTAATGCAAAGCGATTAAGATCGAGTCGTCTTTGTGAAGAAAGGGCCTCAGGAAATGAAAGCTACCAAATTAAGATAAAGAAAATTGTTGACAAATGGGTAAAAATATGGTCAATTTCGCCAGAGATGATCTTGGATATGGATTGTGGACAGTAGGGTAAGTTGAAATTTGACAATTTATGCTGTATTTGACGAAGAGACGGTTTTGGTCTCAGTCTGCATTTTATACCCAGTGTCCTGTCTGCATTTTTTACCTATTCCCCAGTCTGCAATCTGCATTTTATTCTGACCGTTTTCACAATTAGAGTTTGGTCTGGAAACATTGTTATGGGTCCCACAAGTTCTTGAAATGAAAACCGTTTGGCTGAATCGTCCTTGTTTGTAATGAGGTGATTAAACCAGAACAGCCTGCTTATTAACTTTAGTATAACACCAAGTTGCTCCTTGTTTGGTACATATAGATTGACTGATATCAAGTTATCAGCCAAAAAGTATTTTATAATTTAGTTTTAGTTAATTTCCATATGGTAACTAATTAAATCTGCATCGACTCATTGTAAACAATGAGTTAAATAATGCAGGTTCATTTCCTATACAATAAACCGATCGCATTACAAATTACTTCTTGTTTTTTTTTTTTTTTTGGTGTAACTTTAAAGCCACATTTCCACACAATCTGACTACGATCACTTTTATCTAAGAAAAGCAGTTCTAAGAAAAACAGATCAGCGATAGCTTATTGGGCTGTCAACTCTCCCGGATAATCAGGGAGTCTCCAGATTTTGAACCGTATCTCCCAGTTTTTTCAGATTTATGTCTGTAATCTCCCGGATAATTGACGAAATTCGCTATTTCTTGAGACTCCACTTTCGGACAAAAAAGTTTCTGGTACTGTTTATCCCCCCCCCCCCCCCCCCCCACCTCCACTAAACCCGTGAATTCGGCCTTCAGTTGATGCGACGCCTCTGTAAGGCGCTTTGTTTATTGCTGGCCAGGGAAGTCATTTTCTCCATATTTCAAAACGTGCGAGGTAACTACCCTGCGAGCAGCGTCTCTTCGATCTTCCTAGATCAGTGCAAGAAACTCTGCTCGCAGGATAGTGATTGACAGCCCTGTGGGTATTATTTAAAAATTACCGTGCGGCGATTGTTCTATGTTGATGACAGTTTCCATATAATCGCCGCTATATATACGATCAATACATTCATACATTGTACTTTATTACTCAGCCAGATACTCAGGCATTTTTGTGGCAATCAGACATTCAATGAGCGGGATTTAAGAAAATATTGTTCAGCTCCGATGGTTTAAAGAGCGAGATATAGAGTCGAGTGTAATGTTTCGTGATGTTGACTTAATCCGCCTCCTATATTTCATATGTAGCACGCTTGTTTCGCCCCATAGCTTTTAGAACGACGTAGCGTGCTTGTTTCGCCTTATGGCTGAAAGAACGACTAATGTTACAAGTGCAGCGCGCTTGTTTCGCCTCATGGCTAAAAGAACGACTAATATTACATGCGCAGTGCGCTTGTTTTGTATGACTTAAAGAACGACTAATGTTTCAAGTATAGTGCGGTTGGTTTTCCTCATGGCTTAAAGTACGACTAATATTACATGTGTAGCGTGCTTGCTTCGGTTCATGGATTAAAGAACGACTAATATTACATGTGTAGCGCGCTGGTTTTGTATGGCTTAAAGAACGACTAATGTTACATGGGTAGCGCGCTTGTTTTGAGATATTTCCTCTGTCTCGCGCGAACAGACTTCCGGGAGTCCGATTGACTCTTGTCAAGACGAACAGTCTCCATCGGATCCGATGGAGTCTGTTTGCCAGCTTTTCAATCCCCCGCTCGCTCCTGTTAACCCCTTACTTCCAGTACCACTGACGCCTTGCACTCATTTCCGGCTCCGGTCGCGATCGGACTCGATCCGCCTGGGAGTGAAGTTAACCGGACTAAGGTCGAGTGTATTAGACATGAGTGGCTCGTGTCGTCATGTTGGGTTCAAGTTCATTTTCGCTTGTGTATCTAACGATCACGTACGTGAAAGTGGCGGTAATAAATTCTAAACCTCTATGCACAAGTCAAATATAAAAACATCTAAACACATTTTGTACGTGATCATGTATATTTGCATAATTTGCTAATTCGAAAAATCACCAAAGATATCAACAAAACACGAACTGATGTTGCTTTCATGTATCTTATGGATGAAATGATAATGGCAATGGCTCTCACATCAGTATTTAAATTGGCCAGTACTAAATATATTCTAAGTTTTCTACAGTGAGCAATAGAGAGGCCGACTTCAAAAAGATTACAAGCTCCGTCGTCTCGCGTGCGATCGCTCGCCGCTTGAGACACTTCACTTTTCTCCTCCGTTGCCCGCTCTGTTGTTTGTTCTAGGCTTCGCTTCCGCGACTTTGAGTCTTTACTTAGCTCTCCCCCCCACTAAACGACACAAAGGATCGAAGCGATTCCATCTCGGAAGCCGGTTTCAGAAGAAAAACCTATTTCGAGACAGAGTTTGTTTACGAACTTTATCCTAATCTTTTCGGAAATATCTCGAAAGGATAAGATTTTACCAGCCGATAAATGAATTTCCGATCTCAAAATAGAATAGACGGATAACTTAACTTTCTAAAGTCTTCTCCTGTAGCCATATTCAATGGATTTATTTTGAACAAAATAATTCGACCTAAAACAGCTTTTCCGCCGACTCGTCACGTCGATCGGCACTGGAAAAATTGAAAATTTACAAAGGCTGTAAATAATGATTTACATCATGTGAATGATAATTTACATGTTTGTGTTTTGTAAAACAAAATTTACATGAAATTTACAGTCACGTTACAAAATGTAAATCTACTGCAAATAGCAATTTACAGAGTAGCTTTTCGGGATGATATTTTAAAAACCATGTAAAATACGTGTAAATTATACCAACAGAATTTACAGTATCTGCGAGCGTAAGTTACTTGTAAATCCTGGTAATAAATCATGTAAATAGTTTGTAAATTGTAGATCCTGTAAATATTCTGAAAATTCAAAGGGAGACTGCTAGGCAGACTTTGTAAATGTCCTGTAAATTCAAAAAGGGAGACTGCTCAGACCCTGTAAATATGCTGTAAATTCAAAAAGGGAGACTGCTCAGACCCTGTAAATATGCTGTAAATTCAAAAAAGAAGGTAGACTGCTCAGACCCTGTAAATATACTTTAAATTAAAAAAAGGTAGACTGCTCGGACCCTGTAAATATGCTGTAAATTCAAAAAGGGACCCTGTAAATATCCTTTAAATTCAAAAAGGGACCCTGTAAATATCCTGTAAATTCAAGAGGGGAGCTAGACTGCTAGAACCCTGTAAATATGCTGTAAATTCAGAAAGGGAGCTAGACTGCTAGGACCCTGTAAATATCCTGTAAATTCAAAAAGGGAGCTAGACTGCTCAGACCCTGTAAATATATCGCTAACTTGTGAGGAGAAATTAGATGCTGGTCACTGTTGGGGCCTAATGGGTTAAAAGAAAAGGTATTATTATTTTCCTTGTGTGATTAACTAAGACTAAAGAGACAAACAGCATTTTATGTAAGTGATTTATATTCCACTGATATCACTGGACGAAAAAAAATGGATTTCCTTAGGTTTGCCAGTGAAACAAATGTATAGCAAATTTTTGGCTCTAAACTTAATTTGAATTTGCGTTGGTTGGCAAAGATGATGTAAACACATTTATTTTCTCCTCAACAATTTATTTGCAAATGTATAGCAAATATAACATTTGCTTTAAATTTATCTTGTTTTTGCTACTATGGTAAATTTGAACCTTTAACGTAGATTTACCAAGTTTTTTTTTTTTATCATTCAAAATTAGATATTTACTTGTAGCGTAAATTCAAGGGGAAGTATCACGAAAATTTGCTGTCATTTCAAAACCCAAAAAATGTTTGACTGTCAGCAGAAACAACGAAATAATTGTCAAGTTTGTTAAAAATTATCACCCCAGTGCAATAAACTGTCGATTAGTGTCTCTGGCCAGAGACAGAGTAGGCCGGTTTGGGTTGAAACTTGAAAAATATTAGGCTAATGTTTTTCAAGTTCTCGCATTTTTGTTTCCAAAATACGCTAGAACAGATCACAAGTTGTTTCTTTCAAGAATTTTAGTTGATTTCGTTCGTCTCGTCATTCTAGAATTATTTGGCAGGTGATTGAAGGTCTTATTTCATCATTTTTAACAAAAGATACCAAAAATCCCATGATACTTCCCCTTTCAGTGAAAAAATAGTGAAAAAAACAAGATTGAACGGATGCTTGACAACATTTACTTTAGTAAAAATATGTACCTTTGCGTTAAATTTATTCGGATTTACCAAATAAGGAAAACTCTAAATTTGCTGTGAATTTACTCAAGAGTCAAACACAAAAAGTTGCACCGATTTTACACAGATTTGCTCAGAGACAAATATATCCAGGTGAGACCATATAGGCTGGTGACAAATTTGAGGTTTGATGTAACATAGGCCCCAGATTATCAAAAGCTTTATTTTGTTTCTCTCAGACAGCCTTAATTTGACGTACAATTTTGCTAAGCATTTACTCTTTGTCCAAAACTGCTTCGATTACTACAGTCGAACCTGTATTAAGCAGCCCTGTATTAAGCGGTCACCTTCTATTAAGCGGTCAGTTGTCAAAGTCCCGAAAATTACTTCCCTTAATTACTGTAATTTTGACCTCTATTAAGCGGTCGCGGTCACCCTTTGCTAAGTCCTGAAGAGCTGTTTCTATTTTCTTAACCTGTATTAAACGGCCACTTTGGAAAATTGTCTGGCTGAGTGGCACTGGGTCTGAATACATGCGCAACAGAAGTTCTTCCCGGTGTTTTCTTTGGTTCAGTAAACTTTTGGCGCTCGTTTTATAAACGGTTTTGAAGCTTGTTCGTATGTGATGCTCTATTTCAAGAGATATTCTGCACGGTAAAAGGAAAGTTCCCTTCCCGTAAAGCCTTCCTTATTTCCAAAGCATTGGTGTGGAGTCTTACAGCAGATCGATACGCCAGTTTAAACCAGTCAAGACAAGTCTTTAAAAAGCGTCGTTGTTCAATACAAGGTAAGCTTCAATGTGTTACATGTTCATGTATGGATAGTCATTCATGTGATCCCTAGATGAGTTCTTTCTTTTCTGATGCTACACTTCGTACGTATATGTGCGAAAATACAAACACATGAGTATCGCCACCGCTATTATAGTAACGAAATATAAACATTAACATGTGCACGCGTATAATATACGAAAGTAAAGCAGGGAACAGTACATGCATGATCTGTAGAAGTTGTGCCAGTCGACTTTGTGTCGAAGTTGTGTCTTCCACTTTTCATACATACACTAGGGAATTAATTTGCCTGCATTTAATTTAACTGGTACACTGGAACATTCATTTGCCTGTGTTTAATTTAACCAATAAACTGGGGCATTAATTTGCCTGTGTTGAATTTAACCGCTACCATGCTGAGTGACTACATTTAATAGTTTTCACGAAAATAATTTAGCAATTACAGTGCGCTTAAACACTAATTAATTGTGAGATCTTAATTTGGTGCAAATTGTGAGTGGTGGCCTTTGCCCGATCTTTAAACTTTATGGACAATGCTGAGTTACCGCAACTAATATTTTTGAACCAAATTGCAGGAAGTATTTTTTCACAAAAATAATTCAGCAATTACTTGAACACTTTAATTGTGAGATCTTAATTTAGTGCATATTGTGAGTGGTGGCCTTTGCCCAATCTTTAAACTTAATGGACCATGATGAGTGACCACAAAAACCCAGAGGAAGGTTGAAAAGAAGGCACACAACTTACTTAACAAAACACTTAGTGACCTGAACGAAAACTACAACAACTTCTTTAAAACGTTGTGGTGAGCAATAACTCAATACCTATCCACTTCAAACTGTCACCACACAAAGGGGACAAACAACAAAAAAGGTAAAATCACTAAAAAAATATGAAAAAGTGGTACTGTTCAAAATTCCAATTCAACCTGGAAACAGTGGACGAATAGTAACTCTGTGGATGTGCCACTGAAATTTCCATTTATTTGTTCAACATTTATTCTAGCTGTTCCATTTGTTATTGGAGTTAAAAGGTGCATGGAGCAATAAACAAAAACAAGAGGCCAGGTAAACAAAACAAAAACCATTTCGCGATATAATTAGGAATAAATGTGGTAGTGCTTTTAAAAATACACAGTATTTTTTTATCACTTTCAGAAAGCTTTTACTGGCTCTAACCTAACCTAGCCCCTGGGACTAAGCTGGTTCTAACCCTCTGATGCTATGGGTTTTGGGCATCCATCATTCAGTTCAATGAAAAATAAAAAAAATAAAAATTCAATAACCACAACATCAGTTCAGTGACCATAAAGTTAATGTAAGAATAACTATAAGTGAAGTGGTTTTTTTTTTGCTTATTTCAGGGACATGTAGGCGGAGAGGGGAGGAGAGAGGGTGTTATGGGGTGTGATCCATAGTTAGAGCGGGTAGTACAATGAAAGTTCAATAGTTCAATGATGCCTGTTTTAAGAAAATAGAAATCCCAGATCATGTATCAACAGGTCAGAAAATACTTTTTAATTACAAAAAAAAAAATGCTCTTTCAGTTTTTTTTAAAACCCCTCTCATCCCATTTCAGCCAAATAATACCTGAAACAGAAGATGAAAATGGTAGGGACAGCGACAACTCTGATGTGGAACAAGCCAGATTGAGAGTTCTCTGCACCCGACCCATTTCCTTGGGGGAGCAAAAACCTCAATGACCTGATGACTAGCCTAGATAGGAACGTAGCCCAAAGACAGACCCAGAGGAGTGCCAGGATGATGATGCAAAGGACTGAGGACTGGCCCGAACTCCTCTCATCAAGCACCCTTGAATGCACCAACATTAACCTGGGTCTATGCTAAGACTTTTGAACAACTTAATGCTGAGAAATGCTTAAAACTTTTACATGGGCTGCATCCAATTTAATAAAAAAAAATAAGTTAAAACTTCTGCATGCATTTCAGTACTAAAGAGTAAAGCAAACTTCTACAACCAGTCAAACAAATCAAGCAACAACTGGGGGAAATGGCACTAAGGAGGAATCCTTCGTTAAATTTAATGTCATTTGGGACTTTGCAATCTAGTGGCAATCCAATGGCAGGATTATTGTCAAGAGAATTAAATCCACAACAGATAGCATTTTATCTATCTTTTACACTTTTAAAGAACTACAATTCCATACATGTTTCTTGGTCTATTTGAAGTAAGCTATTTATAATATATTTTATTGTTATTTTTATGGGATAAATTTCAAAATTTTAATGACCGGATCTCGCCAAGAGAATAACATCTCTATTTTGTTGTCATTGTACTGTAATAATTTTATTATTGTGATGAGATTAAATGATTTCAAAGTAATTTATATACAGTATTGTCCAGTAAAGTAACATGAATATTAAAATTCAAAGAGGTTGTAGTTTTTGCTTTGTTTTATTTTGTACATGTAAGTGTCTGTTATTGCATTAATGGCAATATTGTTAACTTTACTGTTCCAAATGATGTACATCTTTTCTTATTTACATGTAATTTGTATGATATGAGCAGTCACAAACAAAAAAGCTCAACCATATAGCAAGCACCTATATCTAAGGTGAAGAGCAGGAGCCAGTTGCCTCTTTACAGCATTTCACGTTTGGCATCTGAGCAGTCTCCTTTTTTGAATTTACAGCATATTTACAGGGTCTGAGCAGTCTCCTTTTTTGAATTTACAGCATATTTACAGGGTCTGAGCAGTCTCCTTTTTTGAATTTACAGCATATTTACAGTGTCTGAGCAGTCTAGCTCCTGTTTTGAATTTACAACATTTTTGTAGGGTCCTTTTTTGAATTTACAGGATATTTACAGGGTCCTATCAGGCTAGCTCCCTTTTCAAATTTACAGCATATTCACAGGGTCCCTTTTTGAATTGACAGGATATTTACAGGGTCCCTTTTTGAATTAACAGGATGTTTACAGGGTTCTAGCAGTCTAGCTCCCCTTTCGAATTAAAGCATATTTACAGTCTCCCTTATTGAACTTACAGCATATTTACAGGGTCCCTTTTTGAATTTACAGCATATTTACAGGGTCTGAGCAGTCTCCCTTATTGAATTTACAGGATATTTACGTGGTGTGAACAGTCTCCCTTTTTGAATTTACGTCATATTTACAGGATATTTACAGGGTCTGAGCAGTCTCCCTTTTTGAATTTACAGGATATTTACAGGTTTTGAGCAGTCTTCTCTTTTGAATTTACGGCACATTTACATAGTCGCTGTTTTTTTTATCACCAAAATTTACAGGGTATTTCATGGAATTTATATGTTTCAGTCATGAAATTTACATGAGTTTTACAGTTTCTTCCCAAACCCTGTAAATGGGTAAAAACTATGTAAATTGTAGTTTACAGTATCTTTTGGATAATTGACATGATTTTGACATGATTTTTACATGGATGCAACTTTTCAATTTTTCCAGTGGCACTGGATTTATCTCGTTACATGACAGCCTTAAACACGATGCGATCCTATAAGATTAGGCTGAACAGTTCAGACTGTCAATCAAAAATCCCCAACGCGCGTATCGGATTGGTTGATCACCAAAGGTCTTATTTTAGCACGTTCAAGTTCCCGCAACTTCGATTCGAAAGGACGTACGTGGTTAGACACGGTCTGCAAAGCATGCTGTGGCGAGTTGTCGGTTCCAGCTCAGTTGAAACAAACCCTCGTGCTGTGCGGAACTCAAGGAATGACGAATTTTCACTTCAAAAAGGCAGAAAATCAGTTAATTCGGCAATTTATTCAATACGTTTTCCCGATTACCGTTAGCGCACATCGACTGACTAATTGAACGCTCAAAACGTTGGTCTTACATCGCGATCCTAGCGATCGATCGATCGAAAGCCGGTACAGCCGAAACTGCTCACTCTCCTCCATATAATTACCACTTCCTTACAATTGCAAAACCAATCCCGTCGTCCTTCTATGAAATCGTACCTTTTGAATTATAATGTACGATCACGGCTCGAAAATCTGGTATTGAAGTATTCAGAGTTCATAGCTACCGGAATACTATTCTGGTGGTAATAGCCGAATATTATAATACGAAATGAAGTAAACAAGGATTGTAGGAAAAATGAAGATTTTCACAGCCTTGCTGGATAGGAATTTTGTTTTATCATTCTGTATAGTGGTTGCCAATGAGACTGGGACATGGAAAAAAGCTCTCATACAAGTTCAGCTTGCAAGAGTCATAGATTTTAGCCGCACAGGAGTACTAAATATATGTTTGATATAATAAGTTCTTCAATAATTGTTTGATTACATTACGTGTTGCATGAAGGAAATGAAAACATCAAATTGATTTTGAATGAAATAAGTCAAAAAAACCTTGTAAACAACGCAAAATACTCTACCTTCCTTTGCTGGGCAGACCCTTATTTTGTACGAAAGACTGTGTACTGGATCAAGATGAGGGGCCCTGGGTGCATGCTCCCTCTTTTATATATTTTTTTATATATTTAAAAGAAAATAAGGCCTTTTAATACAAACATCAATACACAAACAATGTTATGGAGATTATGTTTATTAGTACCCTCAAACATAGAGAGTGTGAAAGCCAAATAGTAAGGTGCTAAAAATTGATTACTCGTTTCCATAGTCTAACAAACTATGATAGCAGACAATATAAAAATATTAACTTCACAAAAATTTTGCCACCCCCCTACCCTTCCTATTACTACAGTGGTTAAGCCTCTCTTTGATCTTGGAAGATTTTTAGTTCAGTATAACAAATTTAATCAAATCTATCAAATCTATGTTTTTATTTTATTTTAATAATAACAATCATATTAATAATAAAAACTGCTGCACATATTGCACATGTAATTAATCACCTGGCAAAGGGGCACAGCATTAAAGTCACACCAGATGTCCTCCTCTCCTTTACATGCACTTGTCACTTTAAATCTACAACATATGATCAAATAATTATGTAATTGGATTGGAGGAATACTGAAATACAAATTGAGGGCACCTCTGCTCACAAGGCATCCCCCCACTCATAAACTAAGGGCCTGTTTACATCGAAGTGTATCTTGTACACCAATGTGAAGGTGGACAGAGCATACCAGAGATTTCAGCCACTGACAAAAGTCAATTACAATTGAGATCAAACTTGGTAAAGCGGCACAGTATTATAGTCACACCAGATGTCCCCCTCTCCTTTACATGTACTTGTCACTTTAAATCTACAACATAACCAATAATTATGTAATTGGATTGGAGAAATATTGAAATACAAATTGAACGGAACTTTACTCACAAGGCATGCCCTTCACTCGTAAACCAGGGGCCTGTTTACATCGAAGTGTATCTTGTACACCAATGTGAAGGTGGATGACTCTAATGACTATAACAATGGATAACTATAATGCAACATGTGCAATTTCAATGAAGTACACATCAGATCATTTAAGATCCATGTATTTCTTGACACCAGTGAGGCACTGGAGTGAAAAGGATTTTTAGTTGTGACATCAATTTTTTTTACAAAGTTTATGTTTGAAGCTGTCAAAGATTTATTTTGTCAGCATGTGTACATCCTCCATTTGAAATTCCAAGGAGTGTGTAAGAAATTGCACAAGAGTTTGCAATTAAAGTTCTTACAATGTACCTGAACTTGAATGAAAATTTTTTTATTATTGTTGTTTAGTAGTCCATGAGCCAAGGCCTGAAAAAGTGATTTTCGTTGCTTCCCCCACGGGACAAGGTAATTTTGGTATCAAATTAAAGCTTGGGGACTGTATTTTACAAATCTACTTGTTGCCAATTATGTAACTTGTGCTTAAGCGAGATATGTGACCATTTCCATGTGAGTGGTGGGCTGGGGGGATTTGCTCCTTGTGAATTTCATACAACATAAAATGATTCATAATTCTGCTCAAACTCAACCAATTTTATTCAAATTTTCCGTGTAAACATCTTACACCATCCCCAACAATTTTTAGTATGTGTCATGCATTTTCATGTTTCCATGAAAACGGTTTTCATGGAGATCATTGACGAAATGCAGATTTTTACTTTCTGGTCAACTGATATAGAAAACTTCGATGAATTAGCAGATGTCTTCACATTTAAGTCAAAACATTCCCATTATGCCGAGAATACACCATCATTAGACTCTCTTGAATTGAGAAACTTTCATCATTATCTTTTCGATAGGATTTAAAGGTACAGGGCATCCATTGTTAAGACGTATGGGGTAGTAAGGAAGCATTATTTTGCAGAAACTGTGAAATTCATATCCCTCCAATCACTGGTCAATATCTCACCAAATATGCGTCGGTTATGTACCACACTTAAAATAACAACTTGGACACCTCAGAATTAGCTGTCTTGTTGTCATGGCAACGGTTTCTAGAGATGTCTAAATACCCCATGAAGTTGCTTTTAAGGTATATTTTCTAAAGTAAAACTACTCCGAACATTACATAACCACTTCCAACTTGCTAAAGATCTCACATTTCAGTAAACAATCCTGACATGTAAGATTCTTGCGTCATAAAACAATCTTGCTTAGCATCCAGGAACTTGTAAATGTCATTATCAATACTTGTGAAATAAATCATTCAGCACTAAATTGCATCAATTGCCGTAAGCAAGAATAGCAGTTACAGCAGTGTGTTAAAGTAACTTGGGTTGAACCACATGAATTTCAAAAAAGCTAAACGAATATTAATACTCATGCACATCTTCCTAGATGTTCTTATCTTCATCTTCGTCTTCATCTTCCTGTTCCAAAGAACCCCTTGCACCGGCCTCAGTGCATGGAAGGCGCACGACTACTTCCAACTTGCTAAAGATCTCATGTTTCAGTGAACAGTTTCACATGTAATATTCTTTCGTCATAAAAGAATCATTCTTAATTGACAACAGTGAATTTGCGAATCTCATCAATACCTCTTTTGAATGTCTATTGAGTTCTCAAGTCTGTTATGGCATATGTTATCAACAACAACAACAATAATAATTATAATAATAATAATAATGATAGTAATAATAATAATAATAATAATAATAATAATAATAATAATAATAATAATAATAATCTGATCAATGTAAACATCGATACCATGAACAGGAGATACCAGAGGTTATCCCTATCGAGGGTATCCCCTTTTAAATCAAAGCAATTTTATTAATCAACTGAACTAAACACAACACAAATCAAATCAAGTCAAATGTTAGTTTTTGAGGAGAGGGGAAAACCGGAGTAACCGGAGAAAAACCTCTCGGAGCAGAATAGAGAACCAACAAACTCAGCCCACTTATGAGGCCGAGCTGGTTTACTAGAAGGAAGGCACTACACTCAGGCCATGCATAGACATAAGGTAAGGAAATAGCTTTATTCAAGCCTATGGGTTTGGGGAATTTAAGGAATGTGGGGGAAGAGAGAACGAAAAGAGGGATTCTCGAGGTTGCAGCAACCGGAGAAATAGCAACAAAAATTGCAACACTGTGCAATAGTTTTCAAGAGAACAGGCACGTTACGGTGGGAACCACAACTGACGGGAGAGAAAGCGGCAGTACAAGATGCGAGAAGTTCTGATCCCTTTGACACCCCCCACCCCCACTCAATTTTCTGCATAGAAGAATTTTCTATGATTCACTGAGTGAATAATAAAAAAAAAATCTTTGAGCTTTTATTAAGATCGTCTTTGAAATAATGCATCTTTTGCAGTGACTGGGGTTTGGCAAGTGGCGCCAGAAGCATGACCGGGCAGAGCTAAGCTATTAATACTTTATTGTCAATTTATTTGCGAATGCAGGATTCATACGTGGAGCCGGTCAGAGTTAAGCTATAAATGCTTTACTATCAATTTAACTGCGGGAGTCGTACGTGGAGTCGGACCGGCCCGTCAACGCTGGATGTGCGCTAAGCCACAAAACAATGGAGATACAAGCATGAACAGCATGAACCCACGAGTAACCAAAACACGGGTCCTATATATGTCTTCACAGATAACATGTGTTAAACGCTGCCTGAAATCTTGCAGTTAATCCGAGCTGATAAATCTAAACAAATGCCACAGAACTAGCATAGAAAATTGCACACCGACTACGATATATATGATTTCTCACAAGTCGACTGCACAGACGAAAACACTATGGGCAACGCTTGATAAATCAACAACAGGAAAGAAAATAGAAAATAGATGTAGGCCTATAACTGCTCGTTTCATCAGCCGTGAAGACAGGAATCAAACCTGGCCAAACACTCTGATAACTACCCTGATGCGTACATAACCGAAGATTTCGCGAAAGCAATCCAGGATGAAAGGAAAGTTTTGATTAAAGTGATGATGAAGGCGAGAGAAAACGAACCACATTCAAACGCAAAAGTTGTTGGACGCTATCTTTTCATTAACAACGAAAAATATGACTATAAAAAAACATCCCAAGCTACTTAAAATATAATTTTTCCGACCTTTTCCTCGTTAGTTGTGTAATAATTGAAAAAAAAAACCATCATAAGCAAATTTTCCCTTAAAGACTAACGAGCTCATTCAGGCTATCAACTATCAATCCTGCTGGGACTCAAATCCATAATGAATTATTTTTATGTGTTTTACTTGTCACTCGTTTGCGTGTATTTTGCTTGTGTAAAACTACAAACATCACGTTTCGTTATAATAACTAAAACAACTATAGTTCGATTTTATTACAGGCAGTAATGTTTTTTCTGTTTAGCCTATGGATTTAAAAATATGTCCCTTTGATGTGAGAGGACTTGGAGACAAGTTAAAAAGAAGAGAAATGTTTAACTGGCTAAGGAGGAAAAATCATTCTATTTTTTTTTTGCTTCAAGAAGTGCACTGCTCGGAGAACACAATGTCGTTATGGTCTGCCGAATGGGGATACAAAACACTTTTTAGCTGCTGCACCAGCGCTAAAGGAGGAGTCGCAATTCTGTTTAATAATAACTTTGATCGTTAACTCCTACGGGCATATTTGGATCCCAACGGCAGATTTATCATCTGCGATGTTGCAGCAGAAAAAAAAAAATGCATGACCATAGCCACGCTCTACGCACCCAATAATGACGATCCAAATTTCTTTCTGAACTTTTTTTGAATTTAAGAACGTTTTGCTGTAAGGACCGACTAAGCGTATACAAAATAGAAAAAAAAAAAAAAAACGATTTCCCCAAAATTTGCCAGAATAAAAGGGCTTGGTGAACTACTTTTAAAACTATAAGTTTCGTTTAGTTTTGAGCTTCATTTATTTTGGGGGAATTTTTTTAAAATTTTCCCCATGGAGGCCGGATAAAATCGCGCCGAAGTAGGCACTTTTGCAGAAGCTCCGTTTTATACAATTGGCCTTTTCGAGAAAAGATTACCTCAGCAAAAGAAACAATTTTATTCCCTTAGATGACTAGCGGTGTCAAATTTAAATAAAACGTTAATATGAATTTTTGACCAATTTTTTAAGTTGTGCCTTTTTACCGGTGATTATAACAACCTGATTTTGGCTAAGTTCAAGGACAAAAAGGGGCTTTTTGGTACATCGCTTTGCCCCACGAAACTACACTCCGGGAAAACATAATCATTCCAACTAAACATTCATTGAATAAAAAAATGGGGTAAATTAAAGTGCGAGTTTTCAGAGCGTTTTCAAAACATGTCACTTTAGCAATTAAGAGCGACCTTTGACCTTTCATACCGATGCACATGTTAACGATTAACAAAATAAAGCCACAGGAATCCCACTTTATAAATGCACAATACGGGGAACGCACAGCTCTTTATTTATATAACAGTGTTTTGTTTTGCACTGTCCTGTCGATTGAGAATGAGCTACCTTTAATGATAAACTTTGCAATTTGTCAGTTCTCATTAACATTTTAAAAAGAAACTGCGATACAAATGGAACAGTACAGGCTAATTCTACATTGTGGTAACCATTTTTTGTTTCTTGTGATCTTACCACAACGATGTCTTAAGTGAAAAAAAGATACAGAAATAGAAGTAAATTTCTTGCATCACAAACAAGTAATAATTATAATGAAACAAAAAGCTTCAAGTAAAACTATATGGGAATACGGTGACTGTCTAAGGTGAGTAGTCAGACTGAGGTGCCACAACTACTACACCCGTTTACAACATCTCTCAATACGGAAAAGGTACTCTGCTTTGCGCCTTGGGTGGAACCCGTCTGTAGACGCCCCAAAAAAGTCGCAGATACTCTTAAGCATGGCTAAGCTGAGTGTTTTCATGCTGCCTTTTTTATTCAACTCGCACAGGTTCAGGTTGTCGTACGCAATAGGGTGTTGTAACTGTACTTCATCAAGCACAGCCTGACGGCTTTCGTGGTATTCTTGTTCCTCCTGTGCAGATCTAATATCTGAATCGCTAACCTCTAACCTCCACAGCGTGACGCAACTTAGATGCCAATCGTGAAAAGAAAGACTGTACCTGTTGTGTGGTTAGGAACTCACCACTCGTAAACAGCCTCGAACCATCTGCTTTTTTTGCAAAACGCATATCTCTCGCCACTTGCTCAGGGCTCTGCTTGTGACCTGTTTGCTGCCCAATGTTGAATTTTTCCTCCAGGTACTTTCTTTGTGCTTCACTAAACCGCGCGGACTTCTTTGTGGTTTTTGACGCCCAATCCTCTGGTAAGCTGACACCATCCATCTTCTGCGTTTCTCTTGCTGCAAATGCTCTTGCGCTGCTGTCACCGTCCTGAAGGAGGGTGTGGTATGTTATTTTGGCCTTGTCCAGCAAAGTCTCTTTTTCAGGAATCATCTCGCGTTTGTCAAAGGACATATGCTTTTCGAGACTTGAGTATCTCTCATATACTTTTTACGCAACCTTCGTTTGGACAGGAGAATAGAGTAGAAGCGTCTTTCGCCACTTCCACTGCCACTGTTTCATCAGGTCTTGGCTTCTTTGAGGTTTCTTTAGATGCACATACGAAGTCACCAGGGGAAAATGGGCAGTCAAACTTGCATCTTTGCAAAACATCAGCAACTAAAAAGGCAAAAATAAAATTAGTAGTTTTTTTTTGTATTTTTTGTTGAAGTAAAGCGTAAGGCTTCTTTAGGGTTGTTAACGTATTATGTACGTAAGTGGTGATTAGAAGGCTAATGGTGGCCAACTGGTCTGTCTTCGGTCAGTTGCAACTTTTAATCATTTTATGTTTTTTATAATGTTTGTTTCCTGTTATTATTATTATTATTATTATTATTATTATTATTATTATTATTATTATTATTATTATTATTATTCGGGCTATAATGAGTTAAATTAGTGTTCCAGTTTGATTAACGTGCGCGCCGTGTATTCGGAGGGGGGGGGGGGGGGAGAGAAATAGTAACAATACTGATAATTTCATTACTATTCTACACAGCTCTTCGAAATCCTTTGCACCATCTGAAGCAATGTAATCGAGTCCCTGTAGGGACGTCCTCACAGAGGCCGTACAGGCAGTCAGGACTCTTAACATTGTTGCTGGACTGAATGGAGTGAATTTTGTTTCCTCGCAATAAGATTGGTACTGCTTTACTAGCCTGTTAGAAATCATCGTCCTTATGACATTTGGAGTTTCTAGAATCTTCCCTGAAGAGAGGCGGAGGTGTCGCTGCCCAAAGGTAAGATCCTGGATCACGTGCGGGCTAGTTATGTAAGTCAAAAAATGATCTAGCTGTTTACTTTCAACTCTCATCCTTAGGCTTTTTGGTCGGGTTGGTAAGGTACCACGCCCATGTTGTAGAGAGTTCTGTGTCGCCATTTTGAACCGGTATTGGGTGAGTCCCGGAATATAGTACTGGATACGCTTAAACGTTATTAGGTCTCCCATGATTGACAATATCTGGCGCCTTGTTTCCCAATTAGATGCATTTCGGTAGGACTCGGCCAGTGCCTTGAGATATTTTCGGTCTTCTTGTTCGCCGATACCTAGTTCCTTCTCGACTGAGCCAGATTTTCTAACGGCCTCCCAAAGATAGCCTGCGTCTCCTGGGGCGGTAACATTAAGACCAGCGACAATAACAGACTAAGCCTTTGATACATGCTTGCCCTAGTACGTTCACCGGCCTCCTCCCATCGCTTTTTCTAACATATCACGAGAACATGCACCCAACGACTGTTTTCTCTCAGATCCCTTGAAACGCTATTTTAGGCTATTTAGTGTGCCTTTAAAGCTCTGTAGGTTCATTTTAGGCTGCGCTATAATATTTTTATCTGTTTGGTCATTCTAGGGGAACTTCAATCTTTTCTAAATTACTGGGGCATTTTTGTCCATTTCCCGAAAACCTTAGGTCTTATTTCCTTTCCGAAAATCTTAGCTGACCTTTTTTCGGTACCGAAAACACTAAAAGGCACTGAAGAAGAATACATAAATGAAGTTGCAATACACTTCAACAAAGAAACTCATGTTCTGTCTGATTTCGGTCTCGTTATTATCGAAAAAATCTGCAATTTCAGTGATAACAGTAGCCTTGACAACCACCTGCTTACAAGAGAAGCTTTTTGGAGTGCTCAACTTTGCACCCTTCAACCTCACGGGTTCAATAAAAGATCAGAGTTCAACTCTAGGAATAGAATAAGATACAATTAACACCTTGTTTTTATCACCCACAAGCATTCTCTATTTCGACTTGTTGATGACGGTTTTAGCTTTTTTAGCTTTTTTAGATATTTCTTTGCGTCAATCGTTCAAAGACCGAATCAGGGATTTTGTTACAAGGCTGAGAGTAGACCACACAATGCCGGAATTCAGGGGCTGATAATTAGGATTTTGTTATTAACAATTCAAAGGCCTTTCTTTACCAACTGACACACGCCAATACATCAACTGGACTAGCTGCCACCCACGACACACCAAAATCGCAATTCCTTACAGCTTAGCCTTAAGGCTTCGCCGCATCTGTTCCACGGAAGATTTCTTCGAAGAGCGTACAGATCAACTACACAACATCCTCATTGATCGTGGCTACAAGGACAACCTGATTAAAGATTCAGCACAGCTTTTACGAACGGATATCGAGAAAAAGCGCAACGATAGGGTGCCGCTTGTAGTCACGTATAATCCAGCTCTAGTAGACCTCCGCAGAATCATTTAAGTCCACCAGCCAATTCTTCACACGTTACAAAGATGTACTGGTGTTTTTCTCAGCCCCCAATAATTGCCTATAGGTAATGGAGGAACCTAACACAAATACTCACAAGCAAGCGACTAACACCTCTAAACAGCGCAGAATCTGAGCTAGCTAACAACCGCCCATCCCAACTTCCAATCAATACCCCAAACCCAACTGAAACTGAATGCGTAATCTGCCACAGCACCTTCAACAGTAACAAAAATCTAAAGATTCATTTTACCCACAGACACAAGCAACGTCCAGTTGATTCTAATACACGACCTTGATCCTGGCCTTGTACCAATGACTCCAGATGTGCCTGTTGTAAGAAATATGGTTTATTTACGCAAAACATCGTAAGCACTACCACCGGAGAAAGAGTATCAATTAAGGAGAACACTACATGCCAAACGTCCAACGTTGTTTATCTGGTAACCTGTGAGAAATGCAAGGAACAATATGTCGGAGAAACAGGGAACTGTATACGTTTGCGTGCAAACCAACACCGTTCGGATATTTCAACCGGTCAAAAGAACATTTCCACAGTCAGACATTTTAGGGCCTGTGGTCTTAAATATTTTACATTAACTGTGCTAGAGGGGGTGCGGAATAGTAACGTTGCAATCAGAAGAGCTAGAGAAAGCTTTTGGATTAACAAATTGAAACCCGCGATAAATAATTTAGTGTAATCATGTTAAGTCCCTTATAGTTGTCATTTTGTATGATTACCGTGACCTACTCTTAATTTACGCGGGCGCGCGTGCCTTTAATTTAGTTGAGCCTAACAAGTTATCGTTATTTCGTCATAGTTAACCGTTTATTGTAAGTACATTATTTGAATTCATGTTGACCTAACCGTTACCGTTATTGTCAGACTGGTGTACGCTCCTGAGGAAGGCAACGACGGCCGAAACTTAGAGCAAATACAGCTAAAGAGCTATACAAAGTTGGTTTCTTGACTTTCACAATTAGTTTATATATACAAAAAAAAAAACCTGTATAGTCATAAAGAAATGAAAATTCCTTAGTTGGTTGCCGACACCAACAAAATAAGGCTAGACAAAAGGAAACATGAAAAAAAAAAGATTCAAACGTGGCCTAAAATCATTGTCATTGGATGACGTAGCCATCATTATTAGTGGATAATGCAGTCAACCTTCTGTCAAGTCACAACTTTAAATGTCCGGGCAATATTGAGCGTGCCTGACAGCACCGCTTTTTGCATTCCTTTCAGCACCTCTTTACTTCTGATACCCACAATCTCTTATATTGTAGTGTCCATTTCCATTGACCAATCCCCAATGGCATCAAGGATGATGTTGTGTTGTTTTAGTTTGTAACCAGGAAACTGCTGTTTTAATTCCCAACGTAGGGGGGAATACTTGACAGTCTTCTCTTTGTTCTTCTTCTCTCTGTTGCTGACCCACTGGCAACTCATTTCAAAGGTAACGTCACGCTTGGTCTTGTTGTTGACGATTTGAGCGTCAACTTTGCTGCATCTCACTTCTTTATGATTTGCAAAAACTAGCACATCCCCATACGCTTGTACATCACCCGCCTCGTATACAAGCTTTTGCTTGGCCGGATAGTAGCAGAGTGGAAATTCAT
>NW_028145771.1:140000-170000 GCF_977016875.1 Pavona decussata | reverse complement strand
ATAATACGGACAATGTTTGTGGCTAGAATATTTTTCCTGAAATCAATCATTCCTAGTCGTTAAAATGATCAAACTAATCAAATAAAACGTTCTATCGCACGCAAAATGCGAAAAAGACCGCTAAAATTGATCTCTTGGAGTATTTTGTCGACTCAAAAGCCATTTCGATTCTATGTTGTTGGTTTGTCGAAAACCTCAGATGACAAAATCTTTCCCCAAGGGCAGTTGTTGGAGTTTAGCCATTTTGGCCAAAGTCACATGAGCTTCCCGGTCTCGAAAGCTCATTATTAGAAATAGATTATGAAATAAGGTTAAGCAATTAGCTTGTCCTCTTTGGGTAACTTGTCTAATTTTGAGTCATTTCGATTCCATGTTGACGATTTGTCACAATCTCACTGGAGCGGATCGGCCGCAAACAACCACTGATGGATGAGGCTGGGCCGTTTTAAACAATCGGCATATTATTCAGCCATAACTTATATTTAATTAAACACTATCTGGAAACCAGTTAAATAATGGTTATATATTTATATACTGCACACATCGCATATTCTCATCACGGTTTACAATTCTTCTTTGGGGTAAAATTCTGTTTTTTTAAAAAGTGTTGTGTTGATTGGCCTATTGGAGCTTGACCACAAACACCGTAGGATGCGTTTGGCGTATTAATGTGAAAGAATGAACAATGGACCTTCACTTGTAGCACACGCCATATGGTAGACGTGTTAGTCGTTGACCTACACCTTTCCAGGTTAATTAGCAAACAGGGACAATTATCTGTTATAACTGGGTGTAAAAAATGCAGTATATGAGAAGTGGTGCGGTCGGTGGAACAACCTGGAGGGCTAGACAAGGCTAGGCCAACAAATACATTTACACGTCGAGAAGAACTTCAGAATAGGAGCTTCCGCAAGTAACCCGCTTTGCACGTTTATCAAAGTAACACTCAAGAATGGATCCAAAGCGTCTCTTTATCATGTTGACTTTGTTGCTGCTTGTGATGTGCGTTCTGGTGGACCTGGGAGAGGCTTTTGAACTGCGGCCGCGAAGAAGAAGAAGAAGGAGACGATGGTGTTCCAGAAGGCTCAGATGGTGTTCAAAGAGAAGGAGAAAAAGTCCAATAAAGGCAGATATCCTAAAGCCTTTAAATATGAACGGTCTGTGGACGATCTTGGTAGGTGTCCAGTTTATAAGTTCCATAATCTTTTAACATCATAATACCTTTTTGAGCTAAGCAAATCGGAGCAGATTAAAACGGTGTTAGTTTACCATTAATCCCAGCCTTTTAAAGACCTGAAAAGGATCTTGAAAGTTGACGCCTGGATAAAAAATAAGCTCCGACGCAAATATTAACCTGTATTTGTTTTGTTTTTAACGAAACGGCATCTTTTACAATTGGATTGCGTCATTAGGTAATGTGGCCGAATAAGCTATCCTGAGTAGAAATCTTGAATGATTTATATTTTTGTCTGTGTGTGTTTGCTTTATTATCAAATTGTCAGAGCAACCTAAATTTTACAAATACAGGGAGAAATTTAGGCTGTTAGATTGTAGAGAAACCGTTTCGTTTCGGAGCTAACGTTAGTAAATTCATTAAGGCAAAAGATTTATAAAATAACCATTTATATTCAGTTAGCACCACAAGTACACATATAGTCCAGTAAACTGCTTTGAATCGGTGTTAATCTAGTTTTTTTTATTACGTCAGTGTGTGTTAAACATAGTTTTTCCACATGCTTTCCTTGTTGGATTGTAGATTTTAATTTGGTTTGCTGTTTTCCTTATCAGGCTTCGAAAGAACAATAGGATGCTAACCTTCAGACGTTAAAGCTTTGTCTCTGATTGATGAAATTCCAAATGTGAAATGCCAAGATATCATTTTTCATAATCCTGTAGTAAGTAAGAAGAGTAAATAGTTCAAGCTCGGTTTTGAATTAAGATACCAACTTAAGATTCCATGTATTACTGGAATTATTCGAAAAGCCAGACCAAAGGCATTGCTCTAATAAAATAAGTGTTATGTGAACAAATTATGAAGTCAGTATGTTTACAATACCTAGATTGTAAGAGCATGTCCATGAGAGGACAAGGCAGTGGTGATAAATGCCATCTCACTAATTTCAATGAAACTTGGTCAGATTGAAGGGCCCACCAAATAATGTCAAAAGCCAAAGTGATTTGGTATTTGGAATTTTCCGGGTGGAGTTAGACCACTCCTCTCTTTTTTTTTTTTTTTACAAATACTTCCAAAACAAATTAATCTAAAAAAAAAAGTGTAAATCTTAAGCTGGTAGAATTTATCTAGTTGTATTGTGGCTGCACATGAGCATAAGTACATCCTTCATGAGTTATGTGCAGGATTCTCAGATTATTTGATTAATGACCTGTCAATCAATTCAAGTTAATAATTAACTAGCTAAAATAGCATATCAAAATATGGTGATTTCGTGGCCAAATATCTCCAATGGTATAGTCCCCCCAAAATGGATACAACTATCATGGTGTAGATCAACCTTTGGCCTAACCAAATCGACAAGAAAAATTTGGGGCCTGCTATTTTCAGCGCGAATGACAAGCTCAAACTCTGCACATCTTGCACAAGATTTTGGTTTAATACAACCCATAGTCGCAGAAGAAAACAACTTAGGAGCGAGTTAAAAGATCCCTCCCATTTATTTCTATTAGTTATTGATCAACTGACTCTCTCGTAGTAGATATGATAATAATATTTGGAATTTGAGCAAAAATTATGCTAACTTCTTTGCGTGACGTGCCACACGAGATCGTGATCAGTAACTTAAAAGGAACACGTTTTAGTAGAAATTTCCTAGCATGTGTATAACCCGATGCGAGTTCATTTCTGCTGTTGAGAGTTGACATTTCCGGCCAGCATAATATGAAAAAATTATCCCACAAACACAAATTACATCTCTTAGATACATTCGAATAGGACCTAGTTTTTTTTTTTTAACTTGCCGCCATTTTATTTCATACGCAATTTTCTGATCTTTTAGGCTCCATATATACTTACTAAGCCCGGTAGCATGTTTGTAGCGCTTATTACGAAATGAACATAAATGATTTCTGAATCTTAATTTCAAAGTAGTGTCACAAAGCCTGGTGTATGTTTCCTTCGTGGCTGGAGTGGTGACTTCAGCTTGGTAGATGACATTTTCTACGTTACAGTTTTCATCCATAGGGCACGAGTTGGGATTCCGGCAATTACAGTTCTTCTTTTGATCGTTGGTGCGTACGGATTTGTTAATTTTAGCTTTTTTATGATTAGATATTATTGTTCTGACGTTAGCCATGCAGCTGTAGCTTAATTTTATTGTGTTACGGCTAAACATTTTGTGAAGGGGGTTAGACTTAGGGAGACGTTTGTCGATAACTGAAAGGAAGCATTTTCCCACGTTTGTTGCCACGTCATAAAGTTATTTTTGCAACTCTGAAATTCACAGCAGGGTTTGCGTGTCAATTTCCGGTTTTGTTCTGCTAGTGCAGTACAACATCTGTCATTATCTGATTATCATGTACTCAGCGGCTTTTGAAGCGTCATGATCGTGTATTTTGCGGTTCATTGATCTGCCGTGAATGTCACGACATGGTTTAGGAAGCTAAACCAGATTATCTGAACATATATGGTAAACAAACAGTTAAAAAAGTTAATATTTTAGACGTAACCTAATATAAACACTTGAAGTGTCGCTCGAAATTCAAGGAAGTGCGGTAAGGCGATGAGAATGGCGGCTGAGTCGCCTCTGTCTTCGACTCAATTGAGTTTTTTTGCCTTCTCTCTGTCGGAACAAAATCTGGCACACTGTTTCAAGCGAATGGTTCAGCAGACCGCAGCAGAGCAGTTCCGGAACGCCAATTAAGATGAGTTTGCTGAAATGTCCATCTATGACCTAGCCAATGAAAATGGCGCGCGAGTCAGTCCATCGTGGTTTGGATCCTCTTGGAAGAAGGATGTAGTCCGTGTTTCAACGTTTTTTGGGATTATAACAAGAACAATTCGCCCCAAGAACCTAGACGACGGCAAAGTAACGTCTTCTGTTGAATTTAAAGCGATCAAAGATATGATCAATTCTATACCGATCGATATAATGGCGGGAAGAAGTTAGTTTCCAGCCATGTTTCCAGAGACACCTCCAACTTCGCCAGAAACCGATTGCTTGCAGTCACTTGAGACTGTGCGTTTGCGACGACAGCCAAATAAGAAAGATTGACAACTGGGCCTCGATTGAAGATAAAACAAGCTGGTGCTGTCTCTAATAACTGCCTGGATGTATTACAGGAGCAGTCTAAATGCTGCGACCTTGGTAAAGTGTTTGGCTATGCTTGTTGTACGGTGAACAGCAAAAACAGGATTTCGTAAGAGAAATTTTATCCTCAGCCCTAAATACAGTTGCCCAGAAGCAGGAAATACGCAAGGCATTTGACACTGCTGAGCGATGACCTCAATAGGCAATATCTGGAAACTCTACGAGTGCCCGACTGGGTTCAGCTGTATGTGAAGCTGAACTCAAAGTTACCCAATCAATCTTGGTAAAGTCTACTTAATTTTCTCAACATCGGTCGAAGTGGGGTAAGTTTTATTTTTTACTTGTCTTTGTCATCAATTTCACTCGCACTCAGGGAAGGGAATTTTAGATTGCCTTTTTTTTTTTATAAAAAAATCCATCTCACAATTTGACTTTTACTCCTCGCTGGAAGATTTGAAAGTGCGATAGTTTCATCAATATTCGAATTAATTTATTCTGAGACGAACTCTTTTCTCCTGGAACAACACAATACAAAGAAAATACCTCTATGATCCCTTAAATTTCAGCAACACATATTTCACTGATCAATGCAAGGTATTCCTTGTAGAAGAGAGAAAGATCATGAACATTATGAATCAACGAATGATGATGATGATTATGGTGATGATGATGATGATGATGATGATGATGATGACGATGACGATGACGATGACGATGACGGTTAAAAAATCCTTTCCTATGGAACAAAAGGAGAATTTGACCTCACATTAAAAGTCACTTAGTGCCTTATTCCGCACACCTCTTCCTCTTTGAGTCCACAACTAAGGGTAAGCAACTTAAATTCCAGAGCACTTGCTATTTAGTTAAACTTGCATCACACACTGAGGTGATGTAAGATTTGTAATCAGTCTGAAAGATTTGTACACTCATAATAATTTGACAAGCAGGCAAGCATGATATTAAATCCAAGCCCAGTGGAGCACAATGTATGCTATTAACTTAATGGGAACTTTTAATAACAATTGCTTGATTCTTGGTAAAGTATGTTTTTGATCCATGGCTATTTTGCAGGAGTGAAGTGGAAAAATTAATAACAAGACTCAATGAAGAAAAAAAGGTCCTAAAGGCTGATGGGCTAACTGTTGATGGCAAACATTACAGGGTAAAATTTAAAGGTTGTAAAATTTGCAATAATGATTAGATTTTGTGATCTACATAATACATTAAAAGAAATACACAATAACATTAAAATAGATTTTACCCACTCCACATCCTTCGTCCAATGGACTATACCTGTGAGTAGGCCTACAACAGTTGCCTGGCTACAGTCTTGAAAAGTCCCTGAATTCTATCAAAAGGCCCAAATGAAAGTTCTTAAAAAGTCCTTAATTTGTCCTAAAGTAGACTGAGCATATCTGAGTTAAACCAAAGTTGACATTGCCTAGCATATACCTAAATATTCTTATTTTCCTAGTGTTTGGGTGACAAAAAGCAAGAAGCCATGCAACGTTTAACTCCATTTCTTTACGAACCCTGCACAGGGATTGTTCATAGTGCCCAGTGAATGTGTAAATCTTAGGTTTCTGAAACTTACACTGTAGCTTTAGTTCCTTTGTTATATGTTGTTTTTTTAGACTTAAATAACTACTATTTTCATTGCACAACTGATGTAAATACATCGTTTTATTTTCTGTAGTGGCATTGATCTTGAAGGCCCTTTACATGCTGCTTGCCAAGCTTTATGACAACACATTTTCACTTGGTGGACGTGGGACTGACGTTTAATTTTGTTTCCTTTGCCATGCATTACAGGTATTTTGTAGCTTTCACCTCTGTTTTGTGATTATTGTATTATAGTACTCATCATGACATGATCGAGCGTGCCACATTAAATTGTAGTTTCCAATATGAATGGGATTTAACCTGACTATGACCTTACCATACACCATTCTGATCAGTGTTCTATCTCATGAAAGACACTTATTAGGAGTTACATGTGGCAGATGTTGGTCATTTACATATTACCAAGTTTGTCTACTACATGTAGTATGTGATGAGTGTTGCCAATGATCACCACAAGTCTCTCTTTGGGTGAACAGTGGGTTGTTTAAGGGGCATTCTACTAGCATGCCAAACGTCATGTGTCATGTGTCATCATCAGTGTAGTTTAGTAGCATATACAATTTGTGAAATCGCATTATGCATGCATAGTAGGCATAGCTAACCACCTTGAGAAATCTGTATTAAGGAGCTGATAATAATTTTGCTATTTTGAATTTACTTGCAGTGAATGTTTGGCCTTCCAGAAGCAGCAGAGGAACTTGGCTTTCATAAGCTGTGACTCTGTGAGAATTACTTACGTCCAGGTGCTTCTTGGGAACAAAAAACAAATTGGAAAGCAGAGATGTACATGTAAGTGTGCATTCACATTTTTGCAAATTAATTTCACTGCTGATCATATTGGTTTGTTTGGCATGCCCTTAAGAACAACAGAGGAGCTTGGCTTCTGTAAGCTGCGACCGTGAAAATTCAGTTTCCCCAGGTGTTTCTTTGGGCACTACAAATTTAAAATAATATTTCTGTTTGTACATAAACATTTCTCTTAGGTAATTTGCATCAAGAAAACTTTTAGTGATTGGCTTGCCTAGAACAACAGAGAAGCTTGGCTTCTGTAAGCTGCAACTCTGTGGGAATTCAGTTTCCCTGTTTCTTTGAGCACTAAACTAGATATAATGTTTGAGCACATGCACATAAACTTTTCGCTTGTTTTTTTTCTTAGGTAATTTGCATCAAAATAAAGAATGTTTGGTCAAATTAAAGTCTTCTGTCATTCTTTCTATAAATGTACTTTTCTTATGCAGATCCTTATAGTGAGAATCCCATTAGAGGAAGTATCAAACATTGGACACCAGATCGGTTCACACTCCCTTGTTGCTCTTCCTTCTCCAGGACCAATAATTATTTCGAACTGAAGATAGGCCTTCATGGTAATTCCTGTTTTCTTTGCAGTTTTAAGGGCAGCACAACCTGACAGTTGAATTGCACTGTTTGATATCTCTGTGGAGCCATTAAAAGACTTGGTCAAAGACAACTGAACTGCTGACTACTCTGACAGTGCTTGCCTCAAATGTCCCTTGTTGCTGCTTGTTGTATGATTTAAAAGACATGCACAGGGATTTTTCTCTCCACATTGGTGTTTTGAAGTGCCTGCACTCTTTCACAGCATTAAGTGTGGCACTCCCTACTTTGTTGAGTAGATGCTCGAAGAAGTCAAGTCTGACATTTGTAAATGTAAAGTGGCACCATTTCGCTGCATAACAAACATTAAGTGTTAGATTGCATGTGGAGTGTTAACAGGTGCAGCAATCTCTGCCTTTATAGTACTCTTCTAGAGTTCAGATGAATGAATTGCGTTACGGAAAATTATAAAAAGAAATGAAAATACAGAAAGAAAGAAAGAAACCAAAGAAAGAATGAATGATTGAAAAAGAGAAAAAAAAAAAAAGGAACGAAAGAATTATCATGAAAATCAATTTGATTTTGTGCCGCTAAGTAGAGTGCTTGCAGGCGCATATAATCCGCAATCGATGAGAAACGCACATCACTCTGCTAGCACTTACAAAGCCGCTCAACTATCGAATTGGAAAGCTAAATTTTGGGATTTCGATCCTACGATTTGATTTAAGTACTTACCTGGAACTCTGTGGTTGTGTGCAGAGTTAATGCACTCGACTACTTCTGCCAACCATTCCAGGTAAAGACTGCGTTTCTTCACAGGTCTGGCCTTCAGAATTGTTTAGTTGCACTGGAAAACACCACATCCTGTAATGCTTTTCTAAGGCTTCCCTTGTTTTAAATTGCTTTGTGCATAGCGAGCAACATGTAGTGTAGATTTCGGCCATTCTGTTACGCTTCGCTTGCTCGACAAAAACAGTAGTCAGAAAACAAGAGGCGTTCTCTTACCTGAGCGTGTGAAAATTTCCGACCGGAAATGTAAACAATGTTACACGTACGCACGTGCGTACCTCGAAAATCTCAAAAAAAAAAAAAAAAAATTTATGTGGCTTATTTATTTATCTACTTATATAATATTCTTTTGGTGTAAAACCTGAAAAGCGTTAAAGCGTCTTATACACATGCAACAGTTTTCTCTTATTATTGCTGTTAAAAGAAAACTGTGTGAATATTACACTATTCATTTTATTATGAGAGCTCGCGCTCAAAGCCCAGCCATCACAACGGTGATGGTCGAGGCACTTGTGTCAACCTGCGCCGCAAAATCTCCCGTTGGCCGGAAAGCACGTAAATTTATTCCTGGGACCCGGAGTGAACATCTTTTTCCTTATTTGCAGCATGGTTACAGTCTAGAATAAAAGTTAATGTTTAAGATTTTCGCTGCTAGAAAAATGATAAGTTTTGTGCGCAAAACAAAATACCATATATCTTTAGTAAGGATAATTATGTACATTCACGACAAAATAAAGAACCAACATCTCTAATATTTGTATCTTACTTCAGTAAGCTCGATCCGGTTGTAGCCCGTTTCGCTCTCAACTTCACTATTACCAGTATTAAATGATTAAAATGATTCAGATATTTCAATTTCGACCCAATCAAGCGCAAACAAAGGAGGCACCTAAAAAGCTATTAAACAAATTGAAAATCCCCACGCGCTTTCAAATGATACACTTCTGATCGAGTTTATTATTTTGTTCAAGGTTTAATTAATGCTAGATTTCCAGTCATCGCCTTCCTCGCATATTTTCTTTCTTAATATTTGTTGGTGAATAAGAGCCGCAAAGTCGATCCTACAAAGGCCTGTCTTATCTCGATAAATTTGACAAACTTATGCTGTCGTTGACAGAAGGGAGTCTCAAAATTTTTTTTAACGCCTTTCGGGCGAGCAAAAATTTTGTCCTGTGGAGAAGCTACGTCCAGCAAATAATAGACCTCCTGCCGATGTTTTGCTATTCAACAGCAAAACATCGGCAGGGGTCATTGATTTCAGAGGTGCATTAATCTCGTCATGAGTGCTAAATGGCGGTTGAACCACAAGATATTTTGTCAAGTGCTTCTTGATAAACGCCCTTAGCGCTATCGAAGCATTCTTTATCTGATGATATCTCAGATAGCCTTTTGTTAATGGGTTCAGGAATGTTTCTCAGGATTGACGGTGGGTGTTTGGGTTCTTTATGGACATATAATGGGATGTTGCCCTCCTTAATGTAAGGGTAGAATTTATTGCTTTTAAGGTCAAGCGTGACGTCTAAGAAATAGACCCTTGTGGTGTTTGCTTCGACTGCACTGTGATTTTTAAGTCTTGGTCACGGAAGACTATCCATATCCCCTTCTTTATCCTTTCTATTTCGCGTGGCTTCTTGTTGTAGACAGCCAGTCCGCCGTCACGGTATAAGCCGATATTATGGCCATACTTCTTGGTGATGAGAGACAGAAGATAGCATAGAACCCATTCACATGTTTCAGCTTCATCGAATTTATTGCTTGCTGATTTCTTCTACCATGGACAATTGTCGCTGAACAACAGCGATCGTTTTGCATGCAGTACAATCTCACGCTCTTGACTGGTTATTTGACGGTACTGAGAGGCAAAGTCGAGCGCTTCCGAGAGCCACTTCTCGGTGATCGATGGATAAGACTCACAAACGTCAAAACATATGAAAGGGAGCGAGCTCTTGTTAAGTTCCTAAACCGCCGGAGGACGCTTGCTGTGTTTTTTTCACTGGTTTATTTTCGGCTAGTGATAATGGAGGCGTTAATGTCGTCTAGGATTTGCTTGCTAATGGCACCAATTTCCGACTTCGCTAGATTTATAGGGCGACACGTTGGATAGTCATAAAATTCGGTTAATGATCTTTTAGCGTGACAAATGCTTCTTTCGTAGCTAATTTCTCAATGCGATCATCTAACTTTAGTCGTTCAGCATTGTAGCAGACTTTGAACGCAGACGAGTAGCGTGACTGATGTTTTCTCCACGTTTTTACGTCCTCTGTGCGTTATCAGAGTACAGACCCACGGCAAAATGGAATCTATTTGCTTCATACAATAACCATTTCAACACATTTCGTGAGCGAGCATCGAGTTGCCTGTCAGCTGAGTCAAAATCTTTCCAGAAAACTCAGTTTTAGACTACAACACACATGCAATTGTGATCTTCTAAAGAGTATAATCCGAAAGAATTTCACTATTAATATTTTCAAAACCAACCTTTATTCCAGAAGGAAATCCTGACCCCAAAATATTACAGCATGTTAATCGCTTCACTGCGATTTGTAATCAATATTTACTTGCCATTACCGGATTTCTATCGGCGACATATTTCGACAAATATTTGTTTCCTTTTCACGTCACAACAAAGTTCTAGCTTTTTTATCCTGGTTGAGGTCACTCTCAACGGTCTTTGTCCAATTTTTTATTGGGCAGTTTTCCTTTCCTGCGAAAATTTGCCTGTGTTTTTTCGGTACTCGCAAATACAGTAAATGCAAAACCAGTCACTCTGGCTAAACTGTAGACTCTGATCACGTGGTGGTAAATGTAGGGGTAGAGTCTACCTTTGCATAAGGTGCTCAATGCTGATTTTATTCTTGATGTCACTGTTCATTTGATTTTGGAAATTGCATTGTACGTCCTTCAACTCAATATTTTGAATGAGGTTTAACATACCGTCTTCGAAGGGTATCAGTTCATTAATTCTCGCTGGCGAGTTCCATGAGTTTAATCCGTAAGTTTCTTTAGCTGATGATTCCGTGGGGTTGAGAAAACGGTAGGCTTTCCAGCGCATTCGCTGAAATTCGATGAAATTCGTCATGTATTCGCTTCTCGATGGCAGCGGTATGTTCTTCGTTGAATAGCCCAAATTGACCTTCTCGATAACAATAGATGATGAGACTATCAGAGTGCTCAACAAAATGAAGCTGAATAATATAACAAAATAATGAATTGAAGACTTCATCAGCTATTAAAGGGCTCAATAGATAAACTGGAGCAATATGTATGTTTTCAGAGTTGGATTATTTGGTCGAAGACATTTATTGCTACTGAGAGTTTCATGCTTCTTGCGACGCAATCATCAGGCAACTGTCAAAAATAACGGATACATGTGAAGATATACAAAATTTGCAAATAAAGGACAATGCCTAGTGGCGTGACATGGAGACGGATATTATTGGTTAATCTAAGCGAGCACGGGCTTTAACAGGAATTTTTGGAATGTCTGCACGTGGATATCAGTTCGCTTCTATTGTTCAGTGTTGACATTTCTGGTCGACATGTAATAAAATATTTCTCCCATAGACACAAATTACATCTCTTGCTTACATTTGAATATGATCGGGCCTGTTTTACCTTGCGCTATTTGATGTTGTACATAATATTCCTATCCTTTAGGCTCCAAATATATTTACTTAATTCGGTTGCGTGCTTATACCGTCCGTTCCTAAATGAGCATACATGGTTTCTGTATCTTAACTTAAAAGGTTTGTCACAAAGTCCAATGTATGTCTCTCTTAAGGTTGATGTCGTGACCTCGGCTTGGTAAATGATGTTTTGGTCGTTGCATTTTCCGTCCATGGGGCACGTGCTTAAATTCCGGCAGTAACAATTACTATTACTGGTGGCATCAGATTTATTTATTTATTTATTTATTTGGGCTTTGATGTGGTTGGAAATAATGGTTTTGATATTACTCATGCAGCTATAGCTCAATTTAAGGGTGTTCCGGTTAAACATTTTGTGAAGAGGGTTTGATTTAGGGAAGTGCTGGTCAATGAGGGAAAGGAAGCATTTTCTTACGTTCGTTTTAACATTCTTGCTGTATGGTAGGTTGAACCAAAGAATGTTTCTTCGACGGTTCCTCCTTGATCGCTGCGTAACGTTGTGTGACTATTTGTAACACAGGTTGTAATTGTAGCCACTTTTGTTGAGTACCTCTTGTTACACGGTTTTGGCGTTGTCAAAGCATTCTCGGTCTGAGGATATTTCAAAAAACCCGCTTGTTGATGTAATTTGCAAAGATCATATTTTTTTTGTTGACATTTGAATAAGATCTAGCTTGCTTCACTTTTCTCCATTTAATGTGATAATTGATTTTCTGTTCCTTTAGACTCCATATATACTTGATTAGCTTTGTTGCATTTTTGTAACGTTATCAATTATTAAATTAAATGGAGAAAAGTGAAGCAAGCTAGATCGTATTCAAATGTCAACAAAAAAAGTAATCTTTGCTTTGGGAGAAATATTTCATAACTTGCAAACCGGAAATGCCAACACTCACTTACAGAAATGAAATGACATCGATTTGTAGACATTCTAGGTTCCTGTTAAGAGTCTGTTAAATACCGCGTTTACTGAATTTACCCGATCGTTTTAAATTGAGCTCAGTTTTGCCGCCCAATAGAATCTTGACACATCACGCAAGCAAGCATTGTTCCCTATTTTCAAATTTGTATATCTTTTCATGTAACCGTTATTGTTGTCTGTTGCCTGATGATTGTTTCGCAAGAAGCATGATTGAACGCCGAAATATTTCTCTTATAAGCAAAGATTACAGTTTTTGTTGACATTTGAATACGATCTAGCTTGCTTCACTTTTCTCCATTTAAAGTGACATTTGATTTTCTGTTCCTTTAGAGTCCATATATACTTGCTTAGCTCTGTTACATTTTTGTAACGTTCGTTTTTAAAAGAGCATGTATGGTTTTTGTAACGTTTGCAGATTTTCTGAGTGAGAAAGCCGAGAAAGATACGCTTAAGCGATATGGAGAGGCGTTTGAGGTTTAAGTATACGTGAAAGACTACGTGAAATAGAGAGACGTCGGATCACGCTTCGAGAAGTAAACAGCTCAACGGATCGAAGTCTTGCTTATGTAATGTAAGTAAGCCTACCTATTTTTGGCTGCCACTCTGATTAAAAGACTCAAGTCTTCGGTATTGCTCAGAGTCCAACAGAAATAATTCTATTTTATGGGATAATAAGGGTATACGTCTCGACTCTGAGGCGACATCTAGTCCAAAATGCAGTCACGTTTTACTTGTTTGTCAAAAATTACTGTGTGTAGACTATTTGTTTCAACTTTCTCAAGCTAATAGGGGAAACCAACTGTGAATGCTGATTTTCGGCTCCTACAATTACCAGTTTTCGCATAATTTTTTCTCAAATTCTAAATATTATTATTATATCATTTACGAGAGAGTCAGTAGAACATTAGCTAATAGAAATGTTAATTCGCTCTCAAGTTGTTTTCCTCTGCGACTGTGGGCTTGTATCATGTGCAAGATGTGCAGTGTTTTATGTTGTAATACCACTAAAAATAGCAGGTCCCAAGAATTTTTTTCGATTTGGTTAGGTCAAAGGTAGAACTGAACCATGAGAATTGTATCGTTTTGGGGGGATTATGCCATTGGAGATAATTGGCCACAAAATCACCATATTTTGATATGCTATTTTAGCTTGTTAATTATTAACATGCATTCATTGACAAGTCATAAATTAAATAATCTGAGACTCCTGCACATAACTCATACAGGATGTACTTATGCTTATGTGCAGACACAATAGAATTAGATAAATTCTACAAGCTTAAGGAGCCCTTCCCTTTACACTTTTTTTAGAGTAATTTTTATAGATTTTTTTTTTTAAAGCAGGGGGTTGGTCTAGCCCCCTCCAGAAAATTCCAAATACCAAACCACTTTGGCTTTTGAAGTTATTTGGTTGGCTCTTCAATCTGGCCAAGTTTCATTAAAATCGGCGAGATGGGGTGTATCACCTCTGCCTGGTCCTCTTATGGACATACCCTTAGTATATTCCTTCATAAGATCACGTTACACAAACTACGATGCAATGCTGGTTTCTTTGTAAAGCCAACAAAGGGGTCCTCTAAAGGCAGACAACGACGGAGAACGGCCATACTTTCGTGAATGTATTAAACTTGACGTCTTTTATCATTCCGATAAAATGTAGCTACAATTGTGGACAAAACTGTTAAGAAAACGTACTCTTCCAAGCGTTTTTACAAGTAAACAATCGAACGACCATATTTCCCCCGCCCCCCTCCCCCCGACTCAATGTTGCTTTGGTGGGTCGCGAACGGTTTCCCGGCAATCAGTACTTCCCAAATCAACATTGTATAGAGGTAGGGGTGGAGAGAGAGAAGTAACATGTAGAATTTCGAGGGGAGGAATAGTAAATAATTGATTTTTGTTGGCCGCGTTCCGATTTTTAATGAGTTTTGCCCACTATTGTAAAACAGACAAATCGTTAACAAACAGTGATCAAGCCCTGCCCTGGAACCCGGTCCGGTGATATGTAATTGGACAATTGATACCAATTTATTGTCCAGGAATATTGCCGTTAATTGGTTCTTTGTCGCAGAGATAATGGTTCTAATTTATTACGCAAAGAGAGGCATTATCCCATCACTTTGCCATTTATTAAAAACGGTAAATACAATGTTCTTTTCGGGCGCAATTGACTCGAAAAGTAAGGCGTATATTGGATATTTGGCGTGGCAGAAGATATAACCAGCCGTGGCGATAATGAAACAATGCAACATTTCACTTGCATCGGCCTATAGAATTTGAAACTAGTTCATTTCCGTTAAACAGACAGGACTGCTAAAACGCGCAGGATGACGACCGAGCAAGTTGTGCGCGCGACAAGAGAAAAATTCTTCGCTTTTTGCGGCCGCTACGAAAGAGGAAGGACGTTTTTCTTCCAGTACCATTAAGGAGCGGGCTGGTGTAAAGCCTAGCGAAGTTAACAGTAGGACTATTAGGCGTTTTCTGCACAAGGAAGGTTACCACTATCTGCAGGCGCGTAAAAGAGGCTTGATGTCCAAGGATGACATGCGTCAACGTGTTGACTTTGCAAAGGACATTAAAAAAAACAAAAACAAAACAAAAACAAACAAAAACAAACAAACAAACAAAAAAACACCCTGGGATATTTGGAGCAATACCCTTGCTTTCTATTTGGATGGTGTCGGTTTTGTATAAAATGAATCCGGTGGATCAAGCTAGAGCGCCAATTAAGGAAGAGTATGGAGGAGAGCGTGCGAAGGACTTATCCAGGGATGCACGGCTAAATGATGCAGAAAGGGAAGTGGGGATCGCGTTTTAATATTAATGGTGGCCAATAGTAACAGTAAAGGAGTAATTGAGTGTTATGCATATGATAATATGAACAGCCGCTCATTTGCCTCTTTTGTTAATGGAAAATTTGATTCTAAATTTGCAAGAGCAGACAAGAATGGTTCTCACATGCTTGTACAAGATAACGCACCGAACCAGAATTATGCTCTTGTAAGAAGAGAAAGTTTTCCGTGAATCTATCAATCCTCCACTTTTCTTTGGGGATGTTGTCTTCGGATATCAGAACGACGTCGTTCTCTTTCAGAGGAATTTCTTTTCTTGTCTACTTTTGACGAACAGTCAACCCGGGAAAATAGTCTCGTACCTAACGAGACCAAAAGTGATCTTGAAGTCGTTGGTGGTAGTGATCACGTCCCGTGAGATGTACTTTGACTTTCTTGGGCTGGTTGTTTGGTGGACTCGTTAGATCTCTTCCAATTAAAAAACCAAAGCTAGGGTAATAATTCGTCCGTCTCTTACGTCATCTCCGATATACTAGAGGGAACGCGAGTTGATCATAACTTCAATACCTGTTAGGAGAGTTATAATTTCTGTGTAAGTGAGGAAAGGTCTTCCCAACACTTCCCTTAGCGGTTCCTTGAGTTTACAGCGTACTCTTTCCCACTGATCTCTACGATGACTGGCTTTTTCCGTCATAAACTTCCACCTTACGCCTTGGTTGGCCAATTGATCTTCTTCAATACTCGGGTCTATCTTCGTTAATTTCATTTTTTGAGAAGAGACTTTGAAAAACTTTGCTGCTTCACTATTCTGACTCCTTTAACTCCTGGGAAGATAGTTTTCCTTTGTTGGGCTGTCCATGTAATCGTCACCACCTGGGAATCCGCGCAGTTATCCTTACCAAATGTGCCAGGTTTCGTATCTTGTTGCTAATTCGAGGATACTTCGAGTCCTTCTTTCTTGGCTTCAACTTGACACTCTGGAGCTGACTGTCTTACCGGCTCACGGACTAGCCAATGACCATGTGACTGCTTCACTTGTGTCCAATAAAAACATACTGATACGATTTGTCAAAACACCCTCACCAATCTTACTATTGGTAAAAGATTACGATTTCTCAAAGAAGCCTTACCATTCGTACCATTGGACAGAATGGTAAGCTTCGCAGTCGATTGGCATGCCATTTGTAAACTGCATCTCATTAACACTTGTTAGACGTGCGAAAGCGATTTGTCGATTGGTACCAATGGTACAAGTGGTACAAGTGAACAAGTAGTCAGGCGATTGGTTAACCGTTGAAATCACTCAAGTGGAATACACAAACGGTTAAGATTCGTCAAAACACCCTCGCCAATCGTACCATTGCTAAGAGACCGCGACTTGTCAAAAAATCGTAACAATTTGCACCATTAATAAGTTATCAAGGTGACATAATCTCTGTTAGGGGTAAACTCCCCAGCGACCTTTTCGCGGCAAACGGCTTCATCCAGGAGATCCTATTTCAACTTATTAGCATTTTTTTGTTTACACTCGAGTTTGAATGCTGTGGTTTTGGAAAATAGACAAGTCAATCTCTCATCGCTTTGCAGTACAAAGGTGCTGATCGATTATCTTGAATCTTCCTAGACCAGTGAGCAGTGTTTCGTGTACTGCAAATAGGAAGGCTCTTAAGAAAGCTGTAAACGAGCTCCTCGAAAGGGAATTTAAAAACGCAAAGCGACGACTGCAAAGACCCAGGCGTACTTCTTCTGTTCACTGATTCTTTTTAAAAAGTTGGAAACTCCTATCCTCTCAATGCTATAAATGTAGTTTAATTGATTTTGGAAGCCTTATATATTCTACTTTCAATCTTGTATAAAGGAATATTGATTTGAACTTCATTTTCATTTGAAAAATTCAAGCGGGATTTTAGTATCTTTTACGCATTGAAATTATGCGTCAGTTATTAACGTGAACCAAAAGTTCGAAAATTCATATCTTTTGAACTATTCAACAAAAGAAAACCATGCTTTAAAACCTTATATATTTAATAACCTATTTAACAACGTACTACAGAAAGTAGCTACATTTTTATTTTTTCGTGCATCTCCATGCGCGTAAGTCAAAAATAATTCAAAGGAACGATCGACAGATTTGCAGCATTTTTTGTCAGTATTTAGGAACGAACGTAATAACAAAGACCAGAAATAAATGTCATCGTCAAACTTTTTTACAAAAACCCTTTGTTCTGTGTTTTTCGCGGCTGCCTTTTGCCTTTTGAGACTAAAAGATGCTTGCAATCGTAATCAAAGTAATTCCGTGATAGATACGTGGTCGGCAGAAGATATTTACGTTAATAAGTTGTCTGCTAGCCTGGCAATGAAAACGCCATCAAAGCGAACAAATCCAAAAACAAATTTCTATGATTTAAAGACTTAATCGATGTTTCCTGAAGGATTAACTTTTCCACAATAACCCTCAACATATGTTTAACACTATTTGTCTCGTGAATGAATAACAGAGATTTATGTATGTCGCCACAAAATCCGTTAAATCCGCCTTTTCCTTGTGTGGTGCAGAGATTTTTGACTGAAATAAATTGTATTAAAGCTTGAGCTCTGGTAAGACCTAAGTCCAACCTCAGCGTCATGTCTCCGGGAAATCCGTAAAATCCGCCGTTTCCGTGTGTTTTAAAAACGGTTGTTTGACTCAAACAAATTTTAATAAAACTTGAACTGTGGTGGAACTTAAGTTCAACCGATGCTTCATATCTCCGGGAAATCCGGAAATTCCACCTCTTCCATTTGGTAATAAAAAAGTTGTTTGACTAACAAAATGTTGTTCAACTAAAGCTTAAACTCTGGTGGAACGTGAGTTCAAATTAACCTTCATGTCTCCGTGATGTCCGTAAAATCCGTCTGTATCGTGTATTTGAAATGAAAAAAAAAAAAAAAATTACTAAGGTTTGACTGCTGGTGAAATTCATGAAGTGTCAAACGTTTTTATGAATACGGAAAAAAACGGATTTCACGGGTTTCCAGAAACGACGATTCACAGAAGTTATAAGTCACTTCAACTTCTCTACAATTGACTACATTTCGCCGTAGTGAATCCATTTGGATCCATTTGGATCCAAATGGATTCACAGTCCAAGCCTACGGCGAAATGTAGTCAATTGTAGAGAGGTTATAAGTAACCAAGGACGGACAACTTCTGAATGACATCTTTATTGGAAGAAAAACTTTTTTATGCCCTGAGCGGCATTTGAACCCACGTCCCCCTGATACCAGTCGGGTGTGATTACCACTACACTATCAGGACAACCATGCTGCCTGCATGGCAAATTTAGATAGTCAGTGGGAATTTTTACGTGGTACTTTCGGGCTAGTGTTTTTCTCCAACTAGATGGCACTGGATCGACAGAAACGACGATTCACAGGCGGACGAGAGAGGAAGAGACAATTTGTAGAAGTTACAAGGGTCTCTCGAGCCAACAATGCATCTTTGCCCCCAGAAGGATCCAAATGGATTCACAGTCCAAGCCTGCGGCGAAATGTAGCCAATTGTAGAGAAGTTATAAGTAAGCAATGACGGACAACGTCTGAATGACATCTTTATTGGAAGAAAAACTTTTTTATGCTCTGAGCGGGATTTGAACCTACGTCCCCCTGATACCGGTCGGGTGTGATTACCACTACACTATCAGGACAACCATGCTGGCTGCATGTCAAATTTAGATAGTGGGAATTTTTACGTGGTACTTCCAGGCTAGTGTTTTTCTCCAATTAGATGGCACTGGATCGACAGGAACGACGATTCACAGGCGGACGAGAGAGGAAGAGACAATTTGTAGAAGCTACAAGGGTCTCTCGAGCCAACAGTGCATCTTTGCCCCCAGAAGGATCCAAATGGATTCACAGTCCAAGCCTACGGCGAAATGTAGTCAATTGTACAGAAGTTATAAGTAAGCAATGACGGACAACTTCTGAATGACATCTTTATTGGAAGAAAAACTTTTTTATGCCCTGAGCGGGATTTGAACCTACGTCCCCCTGATACCGGTCGGGTGTGATTACCACTACACTATCAGGACAACCATGCTGGCTGCATGTCAAATTTAGATAGTGGGAATTTTTACGTGGTACTTCCAGGCTAGTGTTTTTCTCCAATTAGATGGCACTAGATCGACAGGAACGACGATTCACAGGCGGACGAGAGAGGAAGAGACAATTTGTAGAAGCTACAAGGGTCTCTCGAGCCAACAGTGCATCTTTGCCCCCAGAAGGATCCAAATGGATTCACAGTCCAAGCCTACGGCGAAATGTAGTCAATTGTAGAGAAGTTATAAGTAACCAATGACGGACAACTTCTGAATGACATCCTTATTGGAAGAAAAGCTTTTTTATGCCCTTAGCAGAATTTGAACCCACGTCCCCCTGATACCAGTCGGGTGTGATTACCACTACACTATCAGGACAACCATCTTGGCTGCATGGCAAATTTAGATAGTCAGTGGGAATTTTTACGTGGTACTTCCAGGCTAGTGTTTTTCTCCAATTAGATGGCACTAGATCGACAGGAACGACGATTCACAGGCGGACGAGAGAGGAAGAGACAATTTGTAGAAGTTACAAGGGTCTCTCGAGCCAACAGTGCATATTTGCCCCCAGAAGGATCCAAATGGATTCACAGTTCAAGCCTACGGCGAAATGTAGTCAATTGTAGAGAAGTTATAAGTAAGCAATGACGGACAACTTCTGAATGACATTTTCATTGGAAGAAAAACTTTTTTATGCCCTGAGCGGGATTTGAACCCACGTCCCCCTGATACCAGTCGGGTGTGATTACCACTACACTATCAGGATAACCATCTTGGCTGCATGGCAAATTTAGATAGTCAGTGGGAATTTTTACGTGGTACTTCCAGGCTAGTGTTTTTCTCCAATTAGATGGCACTAGATCGACAGGAACGACGATTCACAGGCGGACGAGAGAGGAAGAGACAATTTGTAGAAGTTACAAGGGTCTCTCGAGCCAACAGTGCATCTTTGCTCCCAGAAGGATTCAAATGGATTCACAGTCCAAGTCTACGGCGAAATGTAGTCAATTGTAGAGAAGTTATAAGTAACCAATGACGGACAACTTCTGAATGACATCTTGTTACGAGCCACCAATAGCGTAACTGTGGGGATAGGGTAAGTGCTGTACATGAAATGACTATACCCCATCGGGTGGAGTTAATTTGACCTCGGACCCAAGCTCCGTGACCATTTTCAAAATCATCATCTGTTGGAGAAACGACGCTATCGTGGAATCAGAAGCAGAAAATGCTCATTTGCAGCCAAGTGAGTGGGGATTTTTGACGACGAAGCATTCACCGACGATTGTGAATGATGGGGTTTAGCTTTTCGGGAAAAAAATCGCGGCTGGGCTGGATTTTCGAGGCGTAAACCACCTCTGAGCGGACTACATGAGCTTACGGTCGAAATCTTAGTGTGCTGCCTTGACTTCGTCTTATGAAGGGAATGACAGTGATTCCAAAGAATGCCCGAAACGGCAAAATAAACCCCAAAACGCACAAGAATACACCAGAGGTGAGTCAGTTTTATTCATTTTATTGAATGAAAGCAGTAAATTTAGCGTTTTTTTAAGCGTCAAAATTGTCGGTATGTTATTTCCCATACAAAGTCTTATAATGCGTTCAAATTCTCAACGGCTGCCCGTAACCCAATACCGCTTGCACTCAAAGGTCATCGTCTCACTAGATATTAATTATCACACGCTCTCTAGTGACGCCGTGAACTTGGCCGTTTTATTCGTTTTATGAAGTGAAAGTTAAACTTGACGTTTTTTAAAATTCAAAAACTTAACCTGCGCAGAGACAGACAGTTCACCCTAACTGTGTCTCACGACACTGCCCTCCCCATCCCTCTGCTTTTTACACAAACTTGCAAGTCACTCACCTGCATTTAGACCACACTCCAGGCTTTGTGTCAGCTTGATGCAATTGACTGTCAACAGCCTGTGTCTCTATGGGGGAGGTCAAAGGGCATTAGAATTAAGTCACCCTGGTTTAAGAAAAACAGCAAATTGGACCAAGCTGAAGGCTACAATACCCCCCCCCCCCCCCCTCCCTTCACCCCGGAGCTTTTGACACACAACCGAGAACTACCCCCCAGCAGTTAGCCCTCACCCTGGGCTAGCTCACAGACTGGTCCTTGACGGCAAGCCAGCTCAAGTTTAGTGAACCACAGAGGCAAGAAGCTGGGCGGTGCCCAGCTTCAGGCCCGGGTCTAGCAGGCATGTTCTTGCAAATTCGCACAGATATCACAGGAAAATAGCTCTCTGGAAGGCAAAAATTGAGTTTGCAGGCAAAATGTACTAAGTTTAGCATGTAGCAGCTCAACTCGGGATAAGCCCACTTACATTGACTGCTAATATCTACCTGGATTTTCAAAAACATACCTGCACTTAACCTACGCAGAGACAGAAAGTTCACCGTAACTGAGTCTCACAAAACTGCCCTCCCCACCCCTCTGCTTTTCACACAAACTTGCAAGTCACTCAACTGCATTTAGGCCACACTCCAGGCTTTGTGTCAGCTTGATGCAAGTGATTGTCAACAGCCTGTGTCTCTATGGGGGAGGTCAAAGGGCATTAGAATTAAGTCACCCTGGTTTAAGAAAAACAGCAAATTGGACCAAGCTGAAGGCTACAGTAGCCTCCCCTCCCCTTCCCAAAGCTTTTGACACACAACCGAGAGCTACCGCCAGCAGTAAGCCCTCACCCTGGGCTAGCTCACAGACTGGTCCTTGACGGCAAGCCCCCTCAAGTTTAGAGAACAATAGAGGCCTGAAGCTGGGCGGTGCCCAGCTTCAGACCCGCGTCTAGCAGGCATGTTCTTGCAAATTCGCACAGATATACATTATGCGTAGCGCATTTGTGACGCAACGTATTTAAAACGAAGAATATACATTATTTGTAGCACATTTTTTAAGCCACGTATTTAGAACGAAGAATATACAATGTGTTTAGCGCATTTTTAGCGTCACGTATTTAGAACAAAGAATATACATTGTGTGTAGCGCATTTGTGGCGCGTAGTATTTAAAACGAATAATATACATTATGTGTAGCGCATTTGTGACCCCACGTATTTAAAACAAAGAAAATAAGTGGTGCGTAGTGCATTTGTGACGCCACGTATTTAAAACGAGGAATATACATTATGTGTAGCGCATTTGTGGTGCCACGTATTTAGTGCAAAGCATATACATTGTGTTTAGCACATTTGTCGCGTCACGTATTTAGAACAAAAAATTATCGCGTCACGTATCTAGAGTGAGGAATATACATTGTGTGTAGCGCATTTGTGGCGCGTATTATTTAAACGAAGAATATACATTATGTGTAGCGGATTTGTGGCGCCACGTATTTAAAACGAAGAATATACATTGTGTGTAGAGAATTTGTGGCGAAACGTGTTTAAAACGAACAATATAAACACATTTTTCATACGAGTTTCACATCATTTCACACATGTTTCACATGCTTATTTCACATGCATATGAAAAAGCGGCATGTGAAGAGTATGTGAAGAGTATGTGAATTGTGTGTGAAAAACATGTGAAGAATGTTATTCTTTTCACGTGCTTTTTCATATGCAATTTCACATTCAAATTCATACATTTTTAAAGCAAAGCAAGTTTCTGTTTTCACATGGAATTTCACACACTATTTCACATAAAAAACCATGGGAATTCTTGCATCACAGCAAAAACACCATCTTTCACATGCATTTCACATACCATTTCACACACTATTTAATATCGTTTCGCACTATATTTCAGATCACCACATTGCTTCATAAACCATGTGGAAGTTTGAATAACAAACACATATATATTATAGCTTGCTTTATATAACAACCATCTAATTATACAATTAAGAACATTACAACACCCATAATTCACATGTACATGAATTAAATTTGAAATATTACATGTATTCCACACATTTGTACTCACGCATTTTCAATTAACGTTGTTGGATCAAAGTATAAAGCTATAAGACAAGACCTCTAGTGTGGATTTTTTCAAGAATAAGTTCTTCAAAATCAGTTATGCTTCGTCCATCCAGTGAAGACATACAAGGACGAGCCATTTGGATGAGTGAAATGTTAGGATATCAAGTTTAAATAGATAAGGTGGCAGCCTAGAGCTTTAAAGATGTCTTCAAGCTTTAAGCTTTGATCTGACAACGTTAATTGAAATAGCTGTACACTGTATTGTCTGTAGAAATACACTTCACAGTACTTTCATTAAAATCAATTTTCTCCTTTATTATAAAATTTTAACAATGCATATACGCATGTATATGTAGAAAAAGTACATCTACAGTACCTAAATGAGGCCTCATTAAAGGTTATCAGGATACAGGATATTTGATCATGAGAAGCAAACATAAGGATACAGATTTATTTTGGGGTAAAATTACAATACAGGGATCAGGGATATTAAGAGAAGAGAATCTGGGATATCAAGCAAGAAATTTGGTTCAGTATAAACCAAAAAGGATATGCCATTTTTAGCAAAAAATTAACAGGATACAGAAAAATACAGACTCCCCCTGCCCGGCCCCCTCTCCACTATATCAGTATGGTTCCTTATAAATAACATGCTAATTTGGTATCCAACTGCACTTATTATTGTACAAATAATGCATGAAATGAGTACAAAATTATTCCCCAGTGTATTTATATAGTTAGTTATTTGTACAGTAGAAAACCAGTTGGGAGTGATATGTATCTATCACTATCTCTTATAGCTTGTTTTCATTGCTGCTCATTAAAAAGGTTTAAGTTGGATAATATAAAAATATATTATTGGATGCTTTGGTGTGTACATACAGTATTGATGTATATTTTTATATATCTAAGCTAAGCCGCGCGAATTCGAGCAAAAAATACATGTTTATATATTAATGTATATATCATTGAAGATGTACCCATGTTGCCTAGCAACAGTAAAAAACAAAGTATGAATGGCGTCAGACAAAGGGGAGGTTGCTAGGCGGCAACAGGTTGGGAGACAGGCTGGCGTCAACAGTTTGCTGGAGCAAAATTTGCATACATCCAGAAAGTTTGCGTGCCGGATCAAATTGCAACTGCAATGTTCATCCAAATTTACTGGATACAGAACTATCTCTGCAGAATCTTTTCCCTTTCTTCCAGAAATCTTTTCTGTGAAAGATTGCATTGAAGAAATTACATGTTTTGTGGCCGCGGTAAAATAATTTTCCGTGGGAAATAAATTCATCGAACACGACAGCGCTGCACGCCCGTTGTACATTTTGTCGCATCAGAAATAGATTTCAACCGCAAACAAGCCTACAGATGGAACTACAAAAAGACCATGCTCATCAAAATACTGTAGTTGCTATGTTCAGAAACCTTTTAATCTCCTCATTTGATGCTACAATACGAGTAAAGAGGGCTTTCCACCCAGCCCCAGCTTTGCGAGGTTTTGCGAGTCACGTATGTTGCCATCTCCTCACACATTGAATTCAGTTTTACATCCATACTTTATTTAATAATATGCTGACAGTCAGTTATAAATTTCTTACAGAAAATAACAATAATAGAAATTAATATTTCAAACAAAAAAGAAAACTGTACATGTAAAGTAGTGATTGGCAAAAATTACTGTGCTGAAAATTTAAGGGAAATATAGTTCTTAGTTCACATGAATTATTTGTGCAACATAATAAGAAAATGATTGGATTAGATCAAAAGAATTTATTGTACCCTTTAATTTGCTTGCTGTTTTCAACTATATGTGATATATATTAAATAATGTTCAATACTCCATTATGTAAGTTACAAACTTTAAGTTATTTTGGTAATCGTTCCTGAGCAGAAGCAAAAGTCTTGATTCGTAACAAAATTAAATCAGTTAAAATAGACTCCAACGGCCATAAATGACTTAGCTTATTGAGCAGGATTTGGTGCCTTGTCTCTAGTCTGAAGCTGCACGCACTCTTTAGTCTCAGCCTTGACAAACAATTAATATTGAGTTGACAATCTACAGTAAAATAAAAAAAAATTGTGCGCTTTGAGTCAGTTCTTCTGAGTGATTTAGTACATAATTAGTAACAGTAAAGCATAAGGGCTGTGTTGCAGTGAGTTTCTTACCCGCAACAATCTTGTTGGTTTCTGGGTATTAAGAATGAGTGTACTCAACCTTTAATATAACTCGTGGTGCTACAAAAAATATACATACACTCCAATCAACTTCAATAAAATCCTGATCAGATCGTATAAGTCTTCATCAGCTTATAAAAAGGCTTGATATTAATTCGGCTACAAATAACTTCGTAAAAACGTTTGAAAAGGCTTCATATTAAAAATACACAGGGATGTATATATGCGTGTTGATTAATTTAATTTGTTGTCTGTGCATGTACATGTACATGTATGCAGTAATTCGCGTGGACGATCAATCTATAAAATCACACATTTTCATGCACTCTTTCTTCAAAATTATTGATGCGGAAGCTTACCTCTTTCTAAAAAGTAGTTATCCACATTTTGTTGCTTGAAGACATCATATTTTAGCTTAACAGAGGTAAAAAACCAGAGGGAATGTGTCCTGTACATATTCCCGCCTAAAATTTAACATGAAACGGTCTTTCTGCGAGCCTGCAATGGCATATCTGCTGACCAAAATGGTGCCCAGTCTTCCCAGTCTGAATGAAATCTAAGATGGCTGCCGGTGTTGATGTTGCTGTAACTCAAAGATTTCTTGCTCATTTTAAAAGCTGGCATTGTGCATGAAAGTCGTATGAATTATGATTCAAAGCATTGTTGTTCTATTTGACAAGATATAATTATGGAGTCGAGATTTATCGATGAAGGTTTGTAAGTAATCTACTAAAACAATGTAACCTAATACGAATGGCATCGTTAATTTTTACCCTGGCAAGCTGATCAATGTATTTTATTTTTTTCTATCAAAAGGGTGTCCCTTTTTGTTATTGGTTTAAGAGAATTTTGAATGGTTTATAACAGCACGCTCAACGCTGAATAACCATTCACCCTGGTGATTTAGGTTTTGAAATGTATCAAGGGAGTCTTGGATAACAATTACAACTTTAGTACCGGATCATCTTATCACAGTTATTGTCAGCTCAAGCCAGTTGTTTTAGACTTAGACGAGGGAGATGCAAATAGGGACAGTCGTTTTCCTCATATATTTTTTTACTAAGGAATAAAACTAAAGCCCCCTAGGGATCAATTCATAGAGTTTTACAAAATCTGTTTTGAAATTGTTATTGAAGCTTTACTTTTTATCTGTAATTTTATAGGGTAAGGGTTAGGTTTAAGGTTAGAGTTTATTTGGGGTGATTTCCATCGTTCCCTTTTTTTTTTGGGGGGGGGGGGGAGGGGGGGGCGGGATTTGAAGTGATTTTTCACTATTCCGCCGTTCCACCGTTCTCGCTTTTAGCGTCGCCGATCTTGAAGTGAATCGTTTTACTTCTATCCGGGGCGACGAGACGTTGGATTTTTCCTCTTGGAGTGAAACGTTTCGCTCACTTAACGCTGTAAAACAAACGAAAAAAATCAGCAATGGAATAAAAGGACTAGTTACTCTCAAAACAGGCAAGTACATGTTTATTCAAGTGATTTTGTAAAAAAAAAAAATACTTGTTTGCGGCTTTTTTGCGATAAATAGATTTCTTGCAGTGTTGAAACGCAGCTAAGCTTTAATACTGCTAATTTCATGATCAAAGTAGTCCTTTGAATTCATTCTTTTCCGGCTCATGTTCATTATTTCGATCCCTTGGCGTTTTATTTTCTAATCTGGTCCAATTTTGCCTTCCAACAGCGGAAAAAAGAGCAAGGCGAATAGCGGAGGAAAATGACTCTTTTAGAGGCAGAACATCATAAACAGCGGATCTTAAACAGAAATCATTTTACTCTGTCCTGCGAAGAAACGTTGGATTTTTCCTCTTGAAGTGAAACTTTTTGCTCACTTAACGTTGTAAAACAAACGAAAAAGTCAACAATGGAATAAAACGACTGGTTATTTCCAAAAAGGCGAGTACATTTAAGTCTAGGTCTTATATGTGATTTTGTTGACAAAACTTTGCTGACTTTTGCAAGATGTTGTTCTTTTTTTTTTTTTTTTTTTTTTTGCAGGGTTCACACTGCAACTTGTTTAACTTAATTCTGCTGCTGACTGGCGTGAAGTCATGTAGTGCCAGAGGCCACCTTAAAGTGACCAAAACTTGGATTTTTTTTATGAAATATATGCCTCGAGTTTTAAAAACGAGTGAACAAATCTGAGGCTAAGAGCATTGCAGGACCACAGCCGCAGGCCGCGGTTTTGCCTTCACTGACGCTTTCATTTCTAGGGTGCTCGCCATCAAGGCTAGTCTGGCTAGACACTACAGAAGCAGGGCTAACAGGCCACTTGTACTCGGGGTGCCTGCCCTTCAATCCAGGTGGTTAAGGTTTTTCAGAATTTGACATTTAATGCATTTTCTTGGTTAAGTAAATAGGTATGGCTGCATTAGTTTGCTGTTATTTCAATTGCAGACTATTTGAAGCTTTCAGATTGCCTTGAACACATGGAATATAAACACAAGACTAAAGGTGGCTGTTGGATGGCAACAGTTTGCAAAGTCGCAGTAAGCTCCAAGCAAACAGGGGAATTCTAGTGGACATGGCATTTTTTTAGTTGTGCGCCCGGTTTTCATAAAATCAGGCATATATCTTTGGTGAATGATGAGTTAGCTGGTAAATTAATTCTGTAGCTGACTGGCGTGATGTCATGTAGTGCCAAAGGCACCCTTAAAGTGAACCAAAAATTGGATTTTCTTGAAATAATCTTGGGTAAATGATAAGTTAGCTGGTAAATTAATTCTGCTGCTGACTGGCGTGTTGTCATGTTATGCCAGAGGCCACCTTAAAGAGAACAAAAGTTGGAATTTCTTGGAATATATGACTGGAGGTTTAGAAACGAGTGCACAAATCTGGAGCTGAGAGGCCGGGCAGGACCACAACCGCAGGCTGTGGTTCTGCCTTGACTAACGCCTTTATTTCTAGGAGGCTCGCCGCCAAGGCTAGTCTGGCTAGACACTACAAAAGCAGGGCTAAAAGGCCAGATTTACTCGGGGCGTCTGCCCTTAAATTCAAGGGGGTAGGGTGGATCAGAATTTGACAATTAATGCATTTTCTTGGATGAGTGACTAGTTATGGCCGCATTAGTTTGCTCTTATTTCAATTTCAGACTACATGAAGCTTTCAGATGGCCTTAAAGACATGAAATATAAACACAAGACTCAAGTTGGCTGTTGGATGGCAATAGTTTGCAATGTCGTGGTAAATTCCAAGCTAACAGGGTAATTCTAGTGGACGTGAAAACTGCAAAGGACCGCGAACGATAATGCTGTCAGTTGACGTAGGATCTACAAGAGACCTAATCAGCCAAAAATAAACTGTAACACAAACTGCAAGGCTGATACTACGTGAAAGAGTTGACTTTGCGAGACAACAACCCGACAGAAACCGACAAAACAGGGCTGCAACCGTGGACAGCTGTTTCGTTCTTATTGGAACTCGTCAGCACGGTGTAGCACTGCTACACCGTGCTGACGAGTTCCAATAAGAACGAAACAGCTGTCCACGGTTGCAGCCCTGTTTTGTCGGTTTCTGTCGGGTTGTTGTCTCGCAAAGTCAACTCTTTCACGTAGTATCAGCCTTGCAGTTTGTGTTACAGTTAATTCTAGTGGACCTGGCGTTATTTAGTTGTGCGCCCGTTTTTCATAAAATCAGGCATATATCTTGGGTGAATGATGGGTTAGCTGGTAAATTAATTCTGCAGCTGACTGGCGTGATGTCGTAGTGCCATAGGCCACTTTAAAGTGAACAAAATTTGGATTTTCTTGAAATAAATTATCACGGGTTAATGATGGGTTAGCTTGTAAATTTATTCAGCAGCTGACTGGCGTGATGTCGTGTAGTGCCAGAGGCCAACTTGAAGTAAACAAAAGTTGAATTTTTTTTAAAATATATGCCTGGAGTTTTGAAAACAATTGCACAAATCTGAGGATGAAAGTCGGTAGGACCATACCCGGAGGTTGTTGTTATGCCTTGACTGACGCTCTTATTTTTAGGGGGCTTGCTAACAAGGCTAGTCTGGCTAGACACTACAAGAACAGGGCTAACAGGCCACTTGTACTCGGGATGCCTGCCGCTAAATTCAGGGGGTAGGGTGGGTCAGAATTTGACACTTAATGTATTTCGTTGGTTGAGTGAGTAGGTATGGCTGCATAAGTTTGCCCTTATTTCATTTGCAGACTACAAGAGGCGTTCAGATGGCCTTAAAAGACATGGAATATAAACACAAGACTCAAGTTGGCTGTTGGATGGCAATAGTTTGCGATGTCGCGGTAAGTTCCAAGCAGAGAGGGGAATTCTAGTAGACATGGCCTTTTTTAGTTGTGCGCCCAGTTTTTATAAAATCAGGCATATATCTTTGGTGAATGATGGGTTAGCTGGTAAATTAATTCTGCAGCTGACTGGCATGATGTCATGTAGTGCCAGGAACCACCTTAAAGTGAACAAAAGATGGATTTTCTTGAAATAT